>NC_143252.1:27706818-28009848 GCF_984573655.1 Nuphar pumila | reverse complement strand
CTAGCCACAAACTGAAGACCTGATTCATTAGGTTCATGAATGTTGCAGGGGCATTGGTGAGTCCAAAAGACATCACCAGAAATTCATAATGCTCGTATCTGGACATGAATGCGATCTTCAGAATATCCTCTGCCCTGATCTGCAACTGATGGTACTTGGAATGAAGGTTTATCTTGGAGAACACCTTTGCCTTCCTCAGTTGGTCAAACATATTATCGATCCTAGGCAAAAGGTACTTGTTTTTCACTGTCACTTGATTCAACATGCGATAATCAATACAGAGCCACATTGATCCATCATTCTTCTTGACAAAGAGAACTGATACACCCTAAGGGGATACACTCTGCTTGATGAATCTTTTGTAAAGAAACTTTTGTAGCTACTTCTTCAGCTCTACTAGGTCTGTAGGTGCCATGCGGTACAGTGCTCAGGAAACTGGTGTCGTGCTTGGCACTAGTTCGATTGAGAACTCGATCTCCTTGTGAGGTGGCAAACCAGACAAGTCCTCAGAAAAGACATCCAAAAAATCGTAAACCACGTCAAACTGCTCCAAGGGTATCTCCTGACTGTCCTTTGCAGACACACTGGCTAAGAACACCATACAATCTTGCTTGTGGTACTTGAAGATTTTCAAGGCTAAAATAATCTTCACCTCACTCATCGGTCTAGTCGTTTGGAACACTAGTGCAGACAAATAAGGGTGCTCCAACAAAACTTTCTTTCCCCGACACTGAAGGGTAACATTGTGTCTGGACAACAAGCTCATACCCAAAATGACAACATAGAAAGTCATATCTTGTATGACCAGTTTGACAGACAACTCATGCCCCTCGATAACCACATGAATTGTAGGAAAATATTTCCTACAAGAAGAGGATATGCCCATAAGAAACATCACATCAAGAGCCTTCTCGAGGCTAGATGGAACCAGATCAAGAAGGCTCGTAGACGAAGAAGATATAAAGGAATGGGTAGCACCTGAATCAAACATCACACAAGCATAATGATCAGCAACTATGAAAATACCTTCGATTATATCATCCTAATTGTCCTGTGTGGCAGTTGTGGCAACATATACTCTCCCATTGATCTTTCGATGTGCCTGCTGCTACAGAGGCCTTTGTTGTTGTTGTTGTTCTCCTGGAGCCATCGGCTTGTTCGGACAATGAGCAACGATATGCTTGGGTTGCTGGCACTGGTAGCAGACTCCCTTGAATAACAAACAAAAGCTCTAAGGATGACTCTTGTTGCACCTCCGACACATGAATAGAGTCTTTCCTTGCTGCTGCCTGTGCTGGAGTCGACCCTGCTGGGCTCCCTACTGGTGCCTCTGATGAGTCCTTTGCCTCTTACTCCTCTGCGCATTGTCGTTCGCAGGTGGGTTCTTCCTTGCTCTGCCACTGGTGCTGCCACCATTGCTGCCCTTCTTCTGTGATCCACCCTTGAACCTCTCCCACTCCTCGTTCAAGATGGATGTATACTCTATAGTAGGGTGACTTATCATCACACGAACCCGAAATTTGTCCTTCAGTCCACGCACGTACTTCACTGCCCTTGCCTCATCGTCAGCAAAAAGATTCAGGTAGTAGTGCTCCAAAGTCCAGAATTTGATGGTGTAGTCCATTAAACTCATGTTCCACTGAGCCAACTCGAGGAATTGTTGTTGCATATGTTCTCGTGCATAAGCAAAAAAATATGCATCCAAAAACTCCTCCCTGAAAACCTCCTAGGGAATAACCTTCACTACATCATATTTCACCTGTCACAGGGTGTCCCATCATTTCTTGGCATCACCCTTCAATCGATACATGCCAAAGTCATTTTGCCTATCATTGGGCATAGGCAAAATATAAAAAGCCCTATCGGTCTCCTCGACCCAACTCTCAGCAGCCTCTAGGTCGACCTTCCCAGAAAAAGTTGGCAGATCCAACTTCAGAAATTTCTCATAGGTAACTACGCTGAGGTTCAGAGTGACCTCGGTGGGATGGACACACGTGGGTGCCTGCGCCTGAACATGTGTAGTCACGATTGCGGTCAAGATGCTGAGGGCATTAAGCATGAAATCCCTCTGCTTCTGTCAGTCCGCAGGAGCACCAAAAGTCAAGGATCAAGTACGATGATATATCTAAAATATAAAAAATTATTTAAATTTTATACCCTGATCATTCCTACCCCCTTAGGATTGATCCCAGTACAAATATAATGATACATTCACATCAAAATTCTTAATTTACATAAAAGAAATTACATTAAGCTATTCTAACATTCCATCATAAGAAATTCAAATACTTTCATAAAAAATATCTAATAGCCTTACCAGTGATGAAGACTGCTCTGGAGCACGAGTAATGACTTGTTGACATTTTGGACATGACTCAACTACCAACAAGAAAATTTTGGTGTACAAAAATGGTTAAAATATAAGATTTTGTGGTATGCGTTGATACGAAAGCTGTAACGACCCCAACTCATACCTGTAAAAAAATGATTTTTTTTAAAAACAATTGCGAAAACTAACCCAAAGACCCAGACCCTTACAGTCATAACACATCCACAACTACAAGAGATCTTACACCGCCATCATTCAAACCAAAATAACTTTATTTATCATTCAATAATAGTCTGAGCACGGTAAGCAAAAAATTATTAAATAAGCAAAATATAGAGCTACTTCCTCCTAAGGTAAATCATTAACCAGTCATGCGGTCCTCGTAGCTCTCAATAGCAGTCAGTCTCATCATTGGGCATCAGAGGATGTAAAAAACATAAAATATACAGTGTCAGAATTATAGATTTTGCGTAAGAATTTCTCTAATGAATCAAATAAGCAAGAAAAACATAAATCAAATTTATGCAATATTTTAGAGGAAATACAACAACAACAATTTTCAGTATTCAAATAACTATTCATGCATTAGAGAATATTTATCATGCAACAAAACTATATCACAGTTAAAAGAATAGGTAAAGATGCATGATCTAATGCAGAACATGAATATACATGATATCAATGCACATGCATGAATGACTTATTATCTTTTATTAGAGTTTTCTTTTGTATGCATGTTCCTATTAAATGCACATAATTTTAGTTTCACTTTTCATTAAAACCCACATATACTAAAAAATGGGCACAACAATTCTCGAGTTCAAATTAGGTTTTCAGTTATACTTAATACACAATTGTATTTTATTACTGGGTTCTACACTTGACCCTCGACCGATATCAGAAATCAATACCATCCATCGAAATATTAGAATTCAGCATCTAATGTCAGGACATTAGGAAAATGAGCATCCACTAATGTCACTTTCTTGGTATACCAATAACAACAATTGTGTCTATACACTACCCCCAAGCAAAGTAGTAGAATCTCCCTAAAACCGTGGTTGAGAGGTGAACCACCTAGTTGGGTTCAAGGGCATAATCACACACGAAGTTTTAGTATCCTCACAGTTTTCCAAAATTGCAATTCAGAATTCTCCTACTCTTGAAGGGATAAAAAAAATATATTAATTACACTATTTTCTCTTTTTATCTTTTTAGTAAAAGAAAAATTTTATTTCTCAACATTCATTTTGTAATTCAGCATCCAAAATATAATACCAAAATTCATTTTGCAAATCAGCATGCAAAACATAGCTCGGGACCACAACCCGTTATAATATGAACAATGTAATTAATTTAAATAATGTCAAATTGAATTTTATAATGCATATAACAAAATATAGAGCACCCCCGGCTCGTGGACCACATGACCTACAATGGTTCACTTTTAACCACTAATGCACCTCACACAAAAATCACCATGAGCATGCACATATAAAATCATTCATCATGCTCACCAATGCACATACATGCAACCAAAATGAGAATGCACATGTATAGCTATTTCACATATGTATAATGTCACATGCTTGCAATTACATCATTATTTTCATGATACATCCCATGCACCCTATGCAAGCATGCATTTGATCATGCGAGTGCAACAATAATATAAATTTCATTATTCACGTTTTCATTACCTGCACATGTCTATACATTCACATGCATAAAATCTAAACATTTAACATATGTAAATATGAAAATAACATGAGCACTTTACATATGAGAATCTGAACATAACCATGTGCAATTTCAATATTAAATTTGTGCATAATCATGAGCCCTTGACACATCAAATTCTGAACATACATATAAGTCTAAATACATGTATAACTCTGAACATAATTAAAGGTGTAAATCTTCACCTATGTTACATGTAAATTATACATTCATTACATGTAAATCTAGACATAGCCATCATGTTCACTATATATACCAATATTTTCCTTTTTATTGAAATTTGTCCAGTTTCCAATTTTTTTATTGTCAAAGCCTACCTTATGCAAATAAAATATCTAAGCTTCATGGAACACAGTTATTAGGAAAAGAAATGAATACAATAAGGGAGCAAGAAAGTGGCCTCAAAAATACACATTGGATTGGTGCTAAAAGAACCAGTGTTTAGGAAAACTTTGCATTCAGTGTTGTTGTAACAAACTTTAGCAGGATATATATTTGAATGCTCTACCCAGCCGATGATCGGCTGGGCTTGCCAGTCAGTTGGCTGCCCAGTCGACAGTCGATTGGGCTTGCCAGCTAAGTGGCTGCCCAACCGACAGTCAGTTGGGCTGGCCTGTTATAATTTTTTTGTTATATTAATTTTTTTACTGATATATATATATATATATATATATATATATATATATATATATATATATATATATATATATATATATATATATATAGAATCTGCTCAGTCAAAATCGAGTTCGGCTGGGCTTGACAGGCTTTGCATCTTCCCAGCCGAACATAGGCGGGCTGGGCCTGAATAGTAGCTAAGTTTGCCCATATATTTTTTTATGTTTGTGTGGTTCTATATATATATATATATATATATATATATATATATATATATATTTTTTGTTGACAGCCAAGGGGACTGCCCAGTTGACGCTCGACTGGGCTTGATCAGTCCAATAACTGCCCAGACGACAGTCTACTGGGCCCATATATATATTTTTTTGTTTGATGATGCCCAGTCGACAATCGGCTGGGCCTTCTCAGTCCATTGGCTGCCCTACCGACAGTCGGTTGGGCTCTCTTTTCTTTTGACAGGCATGCTTCCAGTTACATCATACCATTTGGTTTTGAACTTGCAACATTCCAATACCTGGTGACGCACACTAACAGGTCACACCAATAACCATAACCCCAGTTATATATATATATATATATATATATATATATATATATATATTAAACAACACATGTAACAGATCTGAGCCAGATCTGCACACGTGTGTACATGGCCGATCTATCCAAATCTATCCACACTGCATGTGGTAGATCTGTCCAGATCTATCTACCTATAAAAGTAGACAGATCTGCCCAAATCGACAAATCTGAATGTATGAATATATATATATATTCCCATAAAAAGAAATCGTTAACATGTATATGCATCTTGATAGAAAAGAGTAGATCTGTATATATATACAAAATCAGATTTCTCTTTTCTTCTTTACTTCCATTAAAACATTGCATACAACCCAATATATGTTCTTTTTGCCCATTCAAAAGAAGGGAAGAACCCGTACTTTGTTTTGAGTTCAAAAAAGAGATCATAAAAAGCTCCTCCTCCTCCTTTTCTTTTGCTCCTCTCTCTCTCTTTTCCTTTCTTTCTTTCTCTTTCTTTCTTTTTTTCTTAGGTTTATATAAGGCAATCTAGAAGGTGACCCCCGCCCCCTCTTCTAGCCTTTTATAAAAAGGGTTGGAGATAGATCTTTCCATATGGGAGTCTATCACCAACTCCCTTTCCTAATTCTATAAAAAATATAATTTTTGACTTTTTTTCAAAACTTTATTTTTTTCTTCATTTACTTACCATTTTTCTTTCTCATAACCATTATGGACTCTTCTAGAGACCCCACCATTTGGTAATTTATAAAATTTGAAATTAAATAATATTTAATATTAATTTAATTAATTTTTAAATATTTATTAATAAATAAATTTCCAGAAACTTCTTGAGGGTGCCTTATCCCTCTGGGAGTCTTTTTAGCTTTAAGATTCTTTAATTTAAACCTTCACATTGAATTTAAAGTTTTATTTTCATTGGATCTGAATTTTGGATCTGGACCAAGATTCAAGATCCAAATTCATATCCAAAATCTATTTGGATCCTAAGTTGGATTGGATTCTAATTAATATGGGTCTAGGACTGAGTCTAGATCCATATTAATTTGTGTCATATGGATCGGATCTGGTCTGATCCAATCTAGTCCCGGTCCTATTGAGACAAACCTTTTTAAAAAAATATGATTTTCGGACCAATTGTAGCCCAAATTCAAAAAAGTAAAATATCGTTGAAGTAAGAATTTGAAGGTGCATCTAATGGTATATAACTTGAATTTCACCTTTGAATTTTTCTTGAATTTAACCTGAATTTTGCTTAAATTTTACTTGATTTTAAATGTTGAAAATAAAATTTTTTTGTCATGTCTTGTTTGGCTCGTGTAGGTCTTGTCAATCAGACCTGAGCCAAGCCCATACTCAAATAACATACCCTACTTTTGAGGGTTCTGCCTATATTTCTACAACACTTAGCAAAATTACAGAATTTTATAAATTTAACTAAGTATAAAAAGACATGATATTACGGTTTCACTAAAAAAAAGTGGAAGCGGTACTTTTTGGGCTTTTGATCCACCGGGTCTGGTTTGGCCCAGTTTGAACTTTGTCTTTGGAACCAATCTCAGCTGCTCTATGCAAACATGGATGAGTCAAAGTCTTGACCTACTAGGCCGCTCACCTTGTCGTGCACTGCAAGTTATGTGCGGATGGATGGACTTCCTTGTTCCATTCAAGTTTTATCGTCAATAATTTTATGGTTTTTTAGCTACGACTTTGTTTGTTTCTCTCAATTTATATATGAAAATGAAGGTTTATGTATGAAACTCCTCGTTTTAGAATGCAGGTTAAACAAACCTGCCAACTTCATTTTTTGTGAGATCCATAGTTAACAAGGGTTTCTTTTAAAGTTGACTTGACCTTTGACTAAGCATTTTTTTTAACAAGTTCATGGACTCGTTAGTCATTTTTTGACTTATTGATTGCCTTTTAAGTTTGTTGATTAAGTCTAGCATTGTAACTCCTTTTGATTAACCTTTATAGCCAACTCAACTAGTTGTTGAGTCTTTTATCATATTCGTTAGCACTTATTATTAGTTGTTAGTACTTATTACTAGTCATTGTGGCTTGAGCCTATATATGTCTCTCCCTTCACTTTCACCCTCGAGCTATGAGCACTTTCTTTTGTTCCCTTTTCTCTTTCGCTATAAGCTTTCATGCCTTCTCTTGAACACTTTTTTGAAGTTATCTTTTTTTTTTTCTTATTTTATTTAGCTTAAGACTTCAAATAAGACTAGCTTGATTCGAATCAAAAGGTTATTCAAGGTAGTTCTTATCGGGTAACTCAGTTTCACCAAATGCAGGATATGGATCAGCTATCGCAAGTAGGCAAAATTCAATTTTATCCTAGGAGTAAGGTTGCAAGTAGCTTATTGCACCAAGGAATTGATTCTAAGTGAGGCAACCGTTGCTTTAAAGACAACACATCTAATGCATGTGCTGAGCATATCTTCAAAGATCAGTTTTCATCATATTCTATATATATTTTCTGACAAGTTTCAAGCATAGTTTAAAAACTCACCAGGTCAACCTAGTGACTCAGTTGACTTGAACCAGATCACCCCGTCACTAGGTAAAAAATGAGTATAAACTCATTTTGTACCAAACTAAGGTGAGTCACTGAGTTGATCCAATCGAGTCATGAGTGAGTCATGCATATATATACATATATAATATATTTTATATATAATTATATATATTATACAAAATATAATATAAATATTATATATAAAAATATGATTATACATATATGAATAAAATTATACATTAAATATATTATAAAAAGTATCATATAATGCATATTATATATATCTTTATGCATGTGTTCGCCTTGGCATAGAACGCAATATATTTGCAAATGATACCTTGTTAAATGCCTTCAAGTAAAATAGGGTTTTTACATAACTACGAAACCTAGATGCATGTCATCAAATGAATGTAGTCACATGGTCGTGCTTGTTATATTTGGTTGCAAGAATCACTCTGGCAGATTCGATGTATTTTCCCTAAGGACGAAGGGATCCTCGAGATACATGTTTGGATTATAGTCTTTTGAGACATATGCAATATTTGGAACTCCTTGGCGAGTTTTGTTGCAGGCGATGGACCCACTCAGTGAGACGAGCTCGCTTATGGTTGAGATACATGGTTTATGAACTTTTACACAGCTTGTGAGTCACGCCTTACCATGGCAAAATATTTCTAATTGTCTCATTGTAATGCTCAATGAATGATATTGTTACATTGCTAATCCTTGTACTTATGGCACGGTGCACATACATGTCCACTTGTATCTATGCACTGTTCACGATGATACATCTGTTTTGCATGACACAGTCTTTTGTGATGCTATATTAGTAATTTATGTCCTGTGATGCATACCACGTTATAAATGCTACGAATTGTGTTTGATTATGTTCCTTGATGCATACCATGCTATAAATGTTAGGAATTGTGTAATGGATAGTCGTAGTCATTTTCTCATGATTTGTTTAATTATGTTTCTAAAAGCATGTTATTGCCAGTAAATCATCATTTATTGCTCCATGTGTAGTTCGTCACTCTTGCTTATGCTTTACCTGTTCAATTATTGTAAATAAGCATGCTATGTATGACATGAATACCTCTGCTTCGATTTCCACACATGGGTATATTGTGATTGGTTTGTCTCACCAGCTCGAAAGAGTACCGACCCCGTTTTATGGGGATACAAGTGTTTGCTTAGGCGTGCGATGGAGCTCGATGTGCGACAGAGGACATGAACCCACACTTCTAATACTTCCAGGATCTTGGCAGTTGTTTTTTTGTAAAAAAAGAAATTGTTGTACTAATTGTAAATGATAATAAAAGTTGTTTCACTTCACTGTTGTTTCATTCTATGACCCGACCAGAGTTCACCACTTGTTTTTCCCTTTTGGTATTTCCGCATTTGCGCAATTGTTTTCAAATTTTTTTTTTACGCTAAATCAAAAGGATTTTTAAGGATTTTACAAGTCAAAAATTCTGGAGGCGTCGCAATTGGTATTAGAGCAGTGTTTTAAAAAAGTATTACAGAAGTGTGGTTCAAGTCTTTGCATGCATCGACCATCACACTGTAAGTATGCCCGATTCAGTATAATTGTATTTCTGTGGTTTGATTGCTTATTCTGTATATTTAGATAAAACCTGTGTGTTTATCAGGTGTCTTCCGATGTGAGACACAATCTCATGTTAAGCCTTGTATTTTGGCGTAATGTATCGGATGTCGGAACCTAAAGGGTTCACTCGCGCTTGTGGATATAGTTTCCCAAGCTGATTCAAATAGACTTCGGCGAGAGTTGCAATTCTTGGCTGAAACCTAGGGGACTACTTGCGTAGTTCGCCCTCCTCGTTCCACATTGTGTTGGTGGAGACAATTGATAAACCATAGCGACGATCAAACTTTTATTCTAATCATGTTATAGACGAGATTGCTTCGATAAGAATCGTCGTGTGAGGTTCTAAACGAGTGTTTTCCCTCCTTTCCAACTTCGTTGGAATTGTTCGTAACCCTGTCTTTGACGAAGGGTATCTTGCTGGATATGACCTTTTGGACAGAAGGCTGAAGCCTTATCTGTGCCAGTTGAGCCTTTATGTATCCCGTTGGAGGATACTGTTGATTCCTCAGTCGTTCTTGGTGATGAGAACGTGTCTGTTGTTACGTGCTTAGCATGTCGCGTTTATGTTGCCGGTGATGGCATTTGACTCCTGAGAGGGTCGTGTTCTGGGGATAGCTTAACACCAATCATCAAGGTGTTGTTGCTCATGAGAGAGCATTACGGGGATTTTTGTTTCCCCCACCACTGTCTGGAAGATTGTGGTGCGTTGGCTCAGGAGGTGATTCCTAGTAGTGCCAACTGTGTTGTTAAAGTGGTGACTCTTCAATAGCGCCGTTAGGGTGGTGATTCTCTAACGATGCCATCATAGTGGTGATTCTCTGATGATGCCATTGGGGTGGTGATTCCCTAATGACGCTACTAGAGTGGTGATTCTTCAGTAATACAGCTAGGGTGGTGATTCTCTAGCGATGCCATTAGAGTGGTGGTTCTCTAATGAAGGTCATTGGAGTGGTGATTCTCTAGTGATACGGCTGGGGTGGTGATTCTCCAGCAGTGTCGTTAGAGTGATGATTCTCTAACAATGCCATTAGGATGATGATTTCCTAATGATGTTGCTGAGGTGGTGATTCTCCAGCAGTGTCGTTAGAGTGGTGATTCTCTAACGATGCCATTAGGATGGTGATTTCCTAATGATGTTGTTGGGGTGATGATTCTCCAGCAGTGCCGTTAGAGTGGTGATTCTCTAACGATGCCATTAGGATGATGATTTCCTAATGATGTTGCTGGGGTGGTGATTCTCCAGTAATGCCATCAGGGTGGTGATTCTTTGATGATGCCATTAAGATGGTGATTTCCTAATGATGCTACTGGAGTGGTGATTCTTCAGTAATGCCATCAGGGTGGTGATTCTCTGATGATGCCGTTAGAGTGGTGGTTCTCTAACGATGCCGCTAGGGTGGTGATTCCCTAACAATGTTATGATTGACGATGTCATGCGAGTGATGTTTCTTCTCGTTTTGTTGTGTTAGAGTGGTGATTCTCTAACATTTGTCATCTAGAATGGTGATTTTCTAGCGATAGCAACCTGGTATGGTGTCGCTTGAGTCCGTTCGTGGAACGTGCTTATTTGTCGTGTTGTGTTGCACGATTAAGCTGTGATGTGGTTTTTGTCTGAATTATGTATGCTTATGATCTTTGTATGATTGCTGCGATTATCGTTTCACGAGCATGGTTGTCAGACCTATCAATTGATTATTGCATCTTTGTGTCATGATAGATGACTTGGAAGACCAGATGCAACGATATTATGGGCACTGTGAACAACCTTGCAGAGGTTGTCAACAGCAAGTGGTTGCGATGCAACAGATGGGTGCAAATCTTCAGCACGTAGCCCAAGGTGGGCATAACACGAGCACATTTACCTATAAGCAATTCATGGAATTGGATCCTTTTGCTTTTGAGGGTAAGACAGACCCTGAAGCTGCTGAGTCATGGATACATGAGATAGAATATATTTTTCGCGTTTTGGATGTCCTAGAGGAACAAAAAGTGAATTTTGGTACTTATCGGTTGAAAGACCACGCTGAGAAGTGGTGGAACAGTGTTTCTTCGGTCAGATTGAAAGACACAGATGTTACATGGGAAGAATTTGTCAAAGTTTTTAACTCTGCGTATTTTCCTAAGCATGAACGCAGTAGGAAAATGCAAAAATTTATGGATCTGCAACAAGGAACAATGACCCTGTCTGACTATATTACGAAGTTTCGCTGCTTGGAACGATATTGTCCGAACGTTTATGTCGCGGAGAATGATCAAGCAATAAAGTTCGCTCGTGGTTTGAGGCCTACTCTGAGAACCAAAGTGTTCACTAGCGGGCCAAAGTCGCTCGAAGAGCCTATTGAGGTAGCTACTCTGTTGGATGAAGACCAAGCTGAGCCACAGACTCAAGTTTTTGCGATTACTAGTGAGAAGAATCCTAGTAGGACGGAGTCCTCGCCACCTACTAGAGAGCGGAAGCGTCAGAAAGTGAAGCAGAATCGCCAACAAAGGCAATCCCAGCGATCGAGTGTCCAGCGGAAGTGTCGACGATGCGACGAAGATCACGCTTTTGAAGCTTGTCCTTTATACAATGACAAGTGTTTCAAGTGTGGAAAACCAGGCATATTGCCAAGTTCTGTCCTAAGAAGTCAGCGAGAGACTTAGTTGTGGCCGATTAGGCGCTGTCAGACGAGATCTGACCCTTTTGTTGTTGCTTGTTGTTTTGTGATTTCGCAGACGAAATCATTTTTAAGGAGGGTAGGATGTAAGATCCGCGAAATTTTTTAAGGAATTTACTGTTTGCTTTGAGTTGATATGTATGCTTTCATATGGTTATGAGGTTGAATCGCGTAATTAGCTATAAATTGATGATGCTTTGTATTTTAGCTTTGTGCGTGCGACTTGAAAATCGCGTAAGTTCAGTGTGTAAGTAAGAAGAGCCAAATTCCGGACGAATTGACCCTTGAAAGTTTAAGGGTAAGTTTATATTATATTTGTATAGCTTGTCCTCGAATTTGGGACATATACGACAAAAAAACCTCATCAGTGCATGTGAATTACGAGATTTGCTTAACGATTGTACGCGAGTCGTAATAAGCTTATTTCTTGCAAATGAAGGGTAATTTCTCAAAGAAGCATTGAACATTCCATGTCAATTAAGGGTTTGAAAATAACTAAATGATTTATTGAAGTCAATTTTATATTTAGAAGCATTAAATAAGCATTGTTTTAAATATGTTGCATTTGGCGATTTTGGATTTGGATCCGGATCGACTAGAAGTGGCCCAAACCCATTGTGCGCCCCTCTAGAGGATGATTTTGGTCATGGTGGACCAGATGGTCAGTAGTTGACTAGATGGGTGGCATTCTTGCAAAAGAATGCATGGATTTGGAAAAGAGGGCCACAATTGGCCATGGTCTCGTTTCAAAGCTCATGATGGAGCTTAAGGCTTCATCATGAGGGACAATTTTCAAAAAAAGGAGAGCATGGGGCTGGAGCCCCATGGTCTTTTTGTAATAAGTTTAAAGCATTTCAAATAACATAAAATGAGTGGCTGGATGGGGCGGCTAGCTTTGGGCAACCCTTGTAATTTTTCAAAAGATTAATGGCTTTTCAAACTCCACTAAATGGCGTTTTTGGAAACCTTTTTAAAAGTTTCAAAAGAAAGACATGCATTGGAGAGCTGGGCGGCTATGGGGGGGCGTGGAGAGACCCAGCCCTCCATCTCCTCTCCTTTAATCTTAGCCGTCCATTATGGTAAACCTAGCTATTTAAGACATTAAGAGAGAGAAAGAGGGCATTTTTCCCTCTTGGGCAATTTTGGTGGAGCTTCTCTCTCCCCTTTCCTTCTCCAAAACCGTGAGAGAGTTAGAGATTGTGTGTAGGTGCCTAGCTGAAACTCCAAACCGTAGCATCTCCATCCCATGTTGAAAGCCTCGAAGGTGAGCTTCCCTTTTCACATACCTTATTGTGGGTTTTCGATTGAGCAATGTATTGGTGTTTTGTAGGTTCGTGAACTACCACTACATGTTTTAATTCAGATTTGTGGATTTTTAACGGGTGTGCTTGCATGCATTGTGACTGTGTTTCCGATTTAGCATGCTTTCATGTATTTTTGTTGTGCGATGAAGTAATAAGTACCATGAAATTATTTTGTATTCTGTTTGCCTTGGTTTTTCCATTGCACGTCCATGCATTATCCATTATTCGTTGGTTTGATTCATGGCAGCCACGGTTCTGCCCTGTTATGGCAGTGAAACTGTGCTGCCAAGGCATTTCCTACTTTGGCAAGGAGGCCTTAGGCCGACCCCATGCTTAGCAGCCATACCCAGCTGGGTCGACCCTCTTGGGTTCGGGCGATGCTGGCCGGGGTAGGTCGGGCTGAGCCCCATCCTCTTTTGCCCCTCTTCATTTTTCTGTTGGGCGTCCAGAATTTTCTGAACGCAATGTTGCATTTGGGTGACCCCTAAGCCGACCACAAATGGGTCAGCCTGGGCGCCCTTCTTTTTCCCTATTTTTGGTTGGCGTGACCCTTAGTCGAGCCCACCAGCTTGAGTTGGTGTGGGTCGGGCTCTTCTCTGGCCTGACATGGTTTGGACCGAATATGGTCCAGACTTGTCCCAGGGCTTGTTCCGAACAAGGTTCGGTTGGGGCGTCTACCTCTCTTCTCCCTTTTCAGTTTTTGGCGCAGCCTATGCCAACACCCATTTCGGGTGGCTGGGGTGTTCGGATGGCCTAACATGGCCTGGACCAGATATGGTCCAGACCTGTTAGAAACCCCTAACCGAACCAAGTTTCGGTTAAGGGCTCTTCGCTTTTGTGCCCAGCTAGAGCAGGTGTTATTGCATTGCTGCAGCCTGGCTGCAACAAGTGGGGCCGCAGCTGGGTGCAGGTTGTGGGCCTGTGCCCCTTTGTTTGGTGGCACCAGGGATGTTTCATGGTGGGCTTGCTGCAACCGAGTTGCAGCAGGTGGTTTAGCTTCTGAGTGCAGCTGCAGGCCTGCACCCTAGGTGTTGTGGAGTAGTGGCTGAGCCACTTGTGAGGTCTGGACCAGTCGGTCCAGACACGGGTTCCTCTTGTGGCTGCAACCGGTGTGTGTGTGTGTGGGCAAGCTCTTTCCCCGAACCCGGCACACCTAGTCCTGGTGTTTGGCCCTTACAACAGGGTCACTTTGGCGCCATAGGACAACATAGCCTGCTGTCCTCTTTTCGGTTCTGCAGCACTGCCCAAACAGGGCCTGCTGCGTGCACATATTGCCCAATGGCACCAAGTGGTCGGTTGGGTTGTGGGTCTGTTTTGGTCAACCCCAGCCCAACAGTAGATTTTGGCTCCATTGTCACGCTTTAAGCTCGGTTAGCGAGCCTCCGGGCTGTAGCCTATGGGGATGCAAGTATGCTTATGATGCAGGATCCAATATCCCAATAAATACATTAAGTATTTTGTCTAGTTACATTTTGTGCGACGAGTGCGCGTTGTCCATATACGAATTTACATAAAAATGGTTATGTATGCGCACCAAAATGATAAACCCATTCATACGATTAAATGTAATGGCTTTTTAATAAATAAGGTTTTTACATAGTGAAGAGGCTCGTCTAGCTGAATGATTCAATTATGGCACTTCACTTATTGTACCCGGCCACACACATTAACACGTAGCTACAACACAAATTACGTGTTTATTTAAGCAAATCATCTCGAGCTATGTGTTGCAAGATATTATAGCAAAGCGCGTAGAATTGTTAAACCCGTCAATGTGGGTAATATGTATGCATATCTTTATGCATGTGTTCGCCTTGGCATAGAACACAATATATTAACTACAAGAAAAATGCTAATTAGCGACGGAAATTTGCGATGGATCAGCGAGCGAAAACTATTTGTCGCTAACATTTGAAATATTTGCAAAATTAGCGACGGAAATATATCCATCGCTAAATCTATCGCTAATTAGCGACAGATTAGCAACAATGTTTATTCGTCGCCAAAACACTACAAAAAATGATAATTAGCGACAAAATTAGCGAAGGAATTTTTCCGTCGCTAATTAGCGACGGAAAAATTCCCTCGCTAATTCCGTCGCTCATTTTTTATTTAAAACCGTCTCGCCTGAGGCGCGAAATTTTCCCTCCCCCCCGTTCGAAAATTTTCTTCCCTCTGTTTTTCCCTCCTCTCGTTCGATTTAAACCATCCCCACCTTCCTCTGACGATGCGCAATGACCTCTCGTACCACGGAGGTCGACCTTCTCAGGCACCTCTCGCACCACACACAGCTTCTGCAGCCGCTCTGCAGCGATCCCTTCGTCCCTGTCTCATCGTCCAGCCCGACGACACCTCTCGCACCACGCGCAACTTCTGCAGCCACTCTGCAATGATCCCTCCATCCCCGTCTCGTCGTCCAGCCCGACGACACCTCCATCCTCCATTCTCAGGCACCTCTCGGTGGAGACTGCTCGGGCACCAATGGCACCTCCATCCTCCGCGTCGTCGTCCAACCCGACGCCTCCTGCAAGTTCTCCCCCGTGAACGTCGCCTGCCTTGACAGCTCCTCCCGGCGGTGCCCCTCGGCAGTCTCCACTGCCTGTTCCGCCTCTCCCTCGCCGGATCCCGTCTCCACTACGACCCTCGCCGGATCCCTTCTCCAGTCGTGACTGGCTTGCTGCGGAAGAGCATCCCGACGCCGTTTCTGTACAAAAAAATTGCTCCCTGTCGGAGAATGCGCTGGCAGCGAGCAATTTTTTTTAATTTTTTTTAAAATTTAACGACGGATTAGCGACATATATTATCCATCGCTAATTTAAAATAGCGAAGGACTCGCGATGGATCATATCCGTCGCTAATCTGTCACAAATTAGCAGTGGAATTAGCGACGGATAAGTTGTGGCACTACTTAGCGTCGAAAAATTCGTGATGAAAGTTATTTGTCGCTAATTCGACGCTAATCCGTCGCTAAACAATTTAGCATCAGATTAGCGACAGATTTAGGTTGTCGCTAATCCACAGGTTTCTTATAGTGATTTGCAAATGATACCTTGTTAAATGCCTTCAAGTAAAATAGGGTTTTTACATAACTACGAAACCTCGATGCATGTCATCAAATGAATATAGTCACATGGTCGTGCTTATTATATTTGGTTGCACGAATCACTCTGGCAGATTCAATATATTTTCCCTAAGTACGAAGGGATCCTCGAGATACATGTTTGGATTATAGTCTTTTGAGACATATGCAATATTTGGAACTCCTTGGCGAGTTTTGTTGCAGGCGATGGACCCACTCAGTGAGACGAGCTCGCTTATGGTTGAGATACATGGTTTATGAACTTTTACACAGCTTGTGAGTCACGCCTTACCATGGCAAAATGTTTCTAATTGTCTCATTATAATGCTCAATGAATGGTATCGTTACATTGCTAATCCTTGTACTTATGGCACAATGCACTTACATGTCCACTTGTATCTATGCACTGTTCACGATGATACATCTGTTCTGCATGACAGAGTCTTTTGTGATGCTATATTAGTAATTTATGTCCTGTGATGCATACCACGTTATAATGCTACGAATTGTGTTTGATTATGTTCCTTGATGCATACCATGCTATAAATGTTAGGAATTGTGTAATGGATAGTCGTAGTCATTTTCTCATGATTTGTCTAATTACATTTCCAAAAGCATGTTTTTGCCAGTAAATCATCATTTATTGCTCCATGTGTAGTTTGTCACTCTTGCTTATGCTTACCTGTTCAATTATTGTAAATAAGCATGCTATGTATGACATGAATAGCTCTGCTTCGATTTTCACACATGGGTATATTGTGATTGGTTTGTCTCACCAACTCGAAAGAGTACTGACCCCGTTTTATGGGGATACAGGTGTTTGCTTAGGCGTGCGATGGAGCTCGATGTGCGGCGGAGGACATGAACCCACACTTTTAATACTTCGAGGATCTTGGCAGTTGTTGTTTTTGTAAAAAGGGAAATTATTGTACTAATTGTAAATGATAATAAAAGTTGTTTTACTTCACTGTTGTTTCACCCTCTGACCCGCCCAGAGTTCACCACTTGTTTTCCCTTTTGGTATTTCCGCATTTGCGCAATTGTTTTCAAAATTTTTTTTTACCCTAAATCCAAATGATTTTTAAGGATTTTACAAGTCGGAAATTATGGGGGCGTCGCATCTAGTGTATACTATTTTCTAACCATTGTAGATGATTACTCTCGCTCTACTTGGGTATACCTCATGCATTATAAATCTGAAACATTTTCTCTTATCCAAGATTTTTTTCTATGATCAAAACCCAATTTAAAACTCAAATCCAAAAGGTTAAAAGTGATAATGGTAGTGATTCTTTTTCAATCGATATGCAGACGTTCTTTCAAAATCAGGGTATACTTTATCAACACAGTTGTATATATACCTCTCAACAAAATAGAGTGGTGGAACGCAAGCACTGATATTTTCTTAATATGGCTCGGGTCTTATGCTTTAAAAAAATCTCCCTATAAAATTATGGGGGGAATGTATTATGACTGCCGCATATCTCATAAATCATGTTCCCAATATAACTCTTAATAGGAAAACCCCATATGACATTTTATTCCATAAAAGTCCTCACTACCACCACCTCAAAGTTTTTGGATGCTTGTGCTATGCTCATAATATCCATCACTCTCACAAATTTGATAGTAGAGCGATAAAATATGTCTTCCTTGGATATCCATATGGCCAAGCTGCTCACCATTTATATGATCTTGAGTTGCATGCCACTTTCACCGACAGAGATGTGGTTTTTTATGAACACATTTTTCCTTTCCAATCTACTTCATGTGCGCCATCTAACTCTGGAGATATTGTTTTACCCATCTCATATTCTGATTCTCCATTAGATGTCTCTCATTATCTTCCCACTATTGATACTTAGGACAATATACCGATTTCCCACACTTGTCCAAGTCCATCATCAACTATTTCTATTCCTTCTGCTACTTCAAGCCCTCCTTTGGCACTCCCTGGACCCGCTATCCTTGTTCGACGTTCCTCTAGGACAAAGGTTTCACTTGCTCATCTTCAGGATTATAAGTGCTACGCTGCATTTTGAATGCCGTAATCAGATGCTCTGAGTGTTCACCAACAAAGTACAAGGTACCCTCTTTCTCATTACCTTACGTATGATAATTTTTCTCTATCTCACCATGCCTTCTTAGTAGCTCTTACAAAAACCCTGAGCCCTAGACCTTTGCCAAGCCATAGGGTGTGATCATTGGAGGGCAGTCATGGCGACCAAAATTCGCGCACTTGAAGACAATCATACATGGACGGTTACACACCTTCCACAAG
Source organism: Nuphar pumila (assembly GCF_984573655.1). Lineage (NCBI taxonomy): Eukaryota > Viridiplantae > Streptophyta > Magnoliopsida > Nymphaeales > Nymphaeaceae > Nuphar > Nuphar pumila. The sequence continues at coordinate 27,991,152 of NC_143252.1, read as the reverse complement.
GTAAATGACCAATCGATTGCAAATGGGTCTACAAAGTGAAGTACAAATCAAATGGGTTAGTTGAGCGTTATTGGTGTGAGTTTTATAAAATAGATTTTTAAAAGACATTCTCAATAAAAATAGTGTGAAAGTCAGACATCAAATAATAAAAACTAACTCGCATGAGTGGTGGAGTCCGGGTCAATCTCAGAGAACGGGAGAAAACTAATCTACTATTTATTGCCTGAAAAAATAAAAAGATTAATTAATTAACTGATAGTACGGCCCTCTGCAGAGGGCTTAAACAAATAAAAAAACAAAATGGCTTTATTACAAACCCAATGAATCAAATAAATCAAATAAAATCCTAAGCTAAAAATAAAAGAAGAACGATATTCAATGCTTGAGCTTCTAGTCTCTTTTTATCTTCACTGCTTCTCTCTTTTGCTTATTGTTCTCAAACTTTATTGATTGATGAATGGTTCTCCTGAGAGCTCGAAGGGCTTTTTGAAGAGACCTTTTAAAGACCTCAGAGGGCTTTTCAGGGGTACTTTTAAGGGCCTACCGCACGTCCAACCGCTTCCCCACAAAAACAAAAACAAAAACAAAAACAAAAACAAAAACAAAAACAAAAACAAAAACAAAAACAAAAACAAAAACAAAAACAAAAACAAAAACAAAAAAAAAGAACAAAAACAAAAACAAAATCAAAACAAAAAAAACTATGCCAAAATCTAAGGTTAGTTTTATGAAAAATCAAGAAAAACACGAATCTAACATGTAATCCTAAATCACTAAAAGACAAATTAGCAAAACAAACTAATAACTATGTAACACTTTATGAAACAAACTAAACTAACATGAAACAAATTGCTAACAAACTATGAAACAAATTAACTAAAGCTTGTAACAAACCAATTACTTGAAACAATATAAATAAACTAGCTATTTGAAACAATCAAATGACAAACTAATTATAAAGTAACAAAAACATGAACCACACTACTAAATAAAATATAACTAAACTTACAATAAATTAAATCTGATTAACAATCTTATCTCAAGAAAATATGAACTAAACAATTGACTCATTAACACAATGAAATAAGTCTAATCTAATTAACTAAAATAAAAGTAGCTGATTTTAATAAATCTGATTAGCCTACTGCCGAATTCAACTAGAACTAATTAACCATAGCACAAAGCGCAAATCTAAAACAAACTAGTTAGATAAACATATAAACAAAGAGTCAACAACCTAGTCTAAGCTATCTAGAAAAACTTATGTATTGATCTAACTATAACATGCAATATCTATTGCAGCTATGCAGGCCTGTGAGTTTTCACCAACGTCAAGCATGAAAAACCATATAACACATGGTCTGATTGCTGCACACGATGATATATTGATGTTTCAATAGGGAAAATATGCAAGCCTTGTGCCTGATAAAAAAATTCATGAATCCAGAAATCACGGTAAACTGGTGCAATATGAACAACGTGTTCTGGGTTCGATCGAAAAGGAAATCTCCAATGCTAAGTCTGCTCTAATCAAGACTGGATTTCCTGTGCATGCAAAACTGCAGATCGCAGAAGCATGATCTGCAGGTTGCGCAAATCAGCGCGATTTGTAGATGACATTTTCTTTCTAAAAATACCGTTCAATCAAGAATTGTGTGCACTTAGAAATCTATGTCGATCTGTTAACGTTTCACAAGGCAAACTTACCCGCGTGAATGCGAAATCATGTAGATCTGTATGCTGGTCTACAAATATGCATATAGACTGAATTTTCTAAGAAAACAAAAATATTATTAGAACAAGAAAAGAAATCTAAAAGAAAGTATCCTACGATGCAACATACTCTTACTCGAATATACAAAAATGAAGGTGTAACATCAAACTATTTAAAATGGAACCGTAATGCTGAAAATAAACTAAACTATATGTAATCAATCTAAACTAAATAAAGAAAAGAGGGAGAAGAAACAAACTTTGCAATCTGTTTCCGACAGAGGGATTGAGATGTAAAACGGCCTTTCCGCTTGTCATGCTACGCCTCCTTGACGAAAGAAAAAGATCCACTGGCGAAGAAGAGGTTAGAAGAAAGAGGAGAAAGAGGAAGAAGGTAGAGAGAGGGAAAAGAGGAATATATATATATATATATATATATATATATATATATATATATATATATATATATATATATATATAGAGAGAGAGAGAGAGAGAGAGAGAGAGAGAGAGGCATGAGCTTCAAGATGGGAAAAGATGCCCTCTCTTCCTCTAAAGCCACTATTTATAATTCTTAATTAGGTTTTTAAAAAGCTTTTCAAAACGAGTCTATAAATTTTTTAATATTTCAAAAAACTTCATTTTTTTGAAAGTATTTTTCAAAAACTTAAATAATTTCACAAAGACTCAAAGAGGACTCAATTTGCTCAACTTATAATTTGATGAAAATCAATGAAACCCTTAGCAAACAAGCATTTATTGCACATAATCATGCATGTAAACATGTAAAATTATGCATGATCAGTTATAAAGCACTTCTTGTTATGAAAGGTTATACACAGGTTGAAGGTCTTGACTATCACGAGACATTTGCTCCCGTTACTAAGCTCATCATTGTTCGATGCATCTTGGTTGTAGCCACTGTCAAACATTGGGGCCTCCATCAATTTGATATCAACAATGCATTTTTACATGGTGATCTTGACGAAGAAATCTATATGACCCTTCCTCCTAGTTTTCCCTGATAGGGAGATCAATGAGTTTGTCAGCTCAACAAATTCATCTATGGACTTAAACAGTTATCTCGAAATTGGTTTGCCAAATTTTTAAATTTTCTTAAAGGGATTGGTTTTACTCAGTCTAGGATGAATTATTCATTGTTTTCTTGCTTCACAAAGCGTGTATGCATATTTGTTCTCGTATATGTTGACGATATCATTATTGTTGGAGATGACATTTCAACAATCAACCAACTAAAGATACTTTTAAATAATGCTTTTCGCATCAAGGATCTAGGAGTACTCAAATATTTCTTGGGAATCGAAGTCGCAAGATCAAGTAAAATAATTTTCTTATCACAACACAAATATGAAGTAGACATCATTCGAGATCACGGGTACTTGGGGGCAAAGCCGTCAGATTTTCCCATGGAACAATACAAAAAACTTAATTCAGATGAAGGAGAGCCATTGAATGCTCCAACTTATTATCGAAGACCAGTGGATTGATTGATTGATATACCTTATTTAATAGAGCTGCACCATCTCCATGTCATTGTCGTCTTTGGGGCAGCTGCGGGAGGAGGAAGAAGAGGGCGAGGAGGGGGAAGACTAGCACCTGTTGTGGTGGCAGTGGTCGAGCACGCTCTCGAACACACCGACTTCCTCGATGACACCACCGACATCACCATCTTCTCCTGTCCGTCAGGGAAGACTCGCGGCAAACTCTGCCAGGAAAGGCACACAAAGATCTCCAGCGCCTTTTACCCCATCCCCAGCGACCGGCAACCCCCCACTGCCTGCAAGAGAGAGAGAGAGAGAGAGAGAGAGAGAGAGAGAGAGAGAGCCGAAAAGCGATCAACGTTACTTAAAAGTGAAACTCAACAAAGCGTTGAGACCCACAAGCACAAACATAAACACAACAGCATAACATGAGAACACCAATAACCCAAAACAGAACACTCATTGAGGACCACAAACATCTATATGAGGATCGGTTTGTGGCAGAGGTAGGTCTTTGAGATATATGCGTAAGATAGCATACACATCAGCCAAGACCCTATGGGTCAACCGGTTAAGGTTGAACGGGACATCCCGAAAAGTAGCATAGAGAGAGAGAGAGAGAGAGAGAGAGAGAGAGAGGGTCCAGCACCTTCGTGGAAGCATTTTTTTTTTTAACTTTGTTCTCCGTTCCTGTTCTTTTTGTAACGAGAGAACGAAAATAACATGCATATATGGATGCGGTGGACGGCATTCTTGGCTCAAGAGGTGTCACATTGACTGCAGCACTATTTTACTATTTGTTGTGAAAAACTCCATAAATGCTGCCTTGCTTAATGGGGATAGTGCTTCCCATTGACTTCGACTTTGCAGCAAAGAATGATAACTTGGGTATCGAACTTGCGACGTTCTTCAACTTGAACGCCTTTAGACGACTCATCTGGCAAGGTTTGTGAAGCCCTTGTCAGCCTGTTACAAAATACGTTATTATGTAGTTGCATTGCTTGCTTTTTCTTGTGAAGAAGACGATTGACTACCAAATATTCAAACAAGTTTTGTTTCCATTAGGTTTAGGGTTGGATCAGGTTTTGTCTTGTTCAAAGCTAAGCTAATCAAGACCTTGAACAACTAATGAAAGTGATGTATCAACAAACATCGGACCCAGCCCAAGATTTGGATCTAGGCATCTGCTTTGGTCGAAGCAGACGTGGTAAAGTGAGTCTAACTTGGTCTGGGTCCTTCAGTTTTTGTTGCTTTCCTACAAGAAAAAGAACCATGGTTAGGTTTGATCTGTACCCCCAACTTTACAGGCTTGCTCTTGATAGGTTAGGCCCTTCAAATGGGAACTATCATCATGGGTTGCCTTGGTATTGGGCTGGTTAGCTGTAGGGGTGTCCATGGGTCGGGTTTGACCCAGACCCAACTCGTACCAAACCCTATCAGGTTAGGGTTTGGTGATAAATAAGAAGGTCTGATTAGAATCTAAGTCGGACCCAAAGGGTCTGATTAATATATGGAGCTGGGTATGGTTTGTGAAATTTCATATCAGTCCCGAGGCCGACCAGAGTTCCGACTAAGATCCACAATTTTCAAGGTAGAAAAGATAAACTAAGATCCACAATTTAACAAATATGGTTGGGGTTTGATTCATGTAATCCTTATAGGACCCGGGTATGGTTTCTCTTATGATGAGTCTAATTGGACCCATGTCGGGACCCAATACCAGCATCTCAAACTAGGTTTGGATCTGGTTCTACTTGAGTCCAAAACAAACCCGACCCGTTGACACCCCTAATTAGCTGGCTTGATTCAAAGACATTCAAGAAAAGCCAGATATCATCGCCACAAAACATTCATGTTGTAAAAGGCTGTTTGTTTAATTCTTGGAACATGTCAAGTCTAAAACTGAGTCTATCATATAAAAATTAAAAATTGAGCTGCAAAGTCTTTTCAGATTGGTTCAGGCCAAGTCAAACATTTATTGAGCCAACCTCTTGAATGGGACATCATGAGCTGAAAACTTATTTTGGTGGGCAAGGAAAAGAAGACCTTGGGTATGGGTAAATAAATTCTGTGAAAATGCTCCTCTGGTAAAAAAATAAATAAAAAATAAAAAAAATCAGATTTAGTAATTCACTTTAGTAGTGTCCGATTCATCTTCATCTTGGACAAACGATTCGGGGGCCGATACCGATACTGACAACATTGAGGTCAAGGTCCAAGCTTGCATTCTCATGCCCAGGAACCCAAAAAAATACAACATTCATTCTCAGGGTGGGCCAGCCCTCTTTTGGCATCCCAAAAAACTCAAATCCACCTCAAATTTCAGACTTTCATGCATCGTGACAAAAGTTTTTATCCATAAAATCAAGTTTTTCAAAAACTTGCTAGAAATTGAATTTTTTTCATAATTCTCTCATATTTTGGCAAAATCTCGGCAATAAAAAAATAAATTAAAAAATATAACAATTATTTTTTATAAGAAAATATTAATAAAAAATATTTAAAAATAAAAATACACGGACGTTTTTCATGATAAATAGCTGTTTAAAACATAAATATCATGTTTAAATTGTGGTATTTATATTTTTTTTATAAATCTCGTGATATTTTGAAAATCTCATAAGAAATTGCCATTTTAAACTTTCAGGCAATTTCTCACGATATTATTGAGAGATTTTAATAAATCTCGCGATATTTGTCATTATGCTTTCATGGTAAAAGAGTAACATATAGACTAATTTTAAAATAAGTACTTAATGTTTTACCTATTTACAAATAAAAGACTAACATATTATATCTTACAAAAGCCCACTCGGCTTAGGAAAGACAATTTCAAATACATACTTCCGGTTGTATATCACAAGACAGGGTCCCGTGTCTAGGGGACACAAGATGACACATGGACAGACCACGTGACATGTTAGGACTCTTTTACATATTAAATACCAACAAATATTTTTGGATCAATTAAGTAATAAAAAAACTTGTGTCCTTGAATCTTTTGAAAAAATCTGTGCATTTTTTGTCTCGTACTTGAATCGAGTCTCGGTTCTTGTTCGTGTCCTTGTGATATAGTTTTTTTGGTTGGTAGGTAACAAATGTTTAGTCTAAAACAACTGACTACTATATGATTATATACTATAAAATGGCAAAACACATGATATCATTCAACATTATTGGATAAAGGATGCGATGTAAGTCGATGCAACTTTAAGAGAGTTCTGACCCAGGCTCACAGGATTCATTTGGACTCAAACATGAGGTTTGTTCGAGACTTTTGTATTTAATTTGGATATCGGATCTATACTGTTTTTTTAATATTTACAGAGTTCTCATGCTTCGGCTTGTACAAGGGGGTGGCGCCCATGGGATTTGAACCTAGACTACCTGCCCAGCGGCCTAAGTACCATCCCACTACTCCAAGCCCCTTTGAGGCTATTGGATATATACTTAAAATTACATTTCTTTTTAGTTTTTTTTTTATATAAATAGGAGTTTGTGAGAACCTTAAATAGAGGTTGGTTTAAACTACTATATATATATTATATTCAATTTTAATATAACTTTAATATAATCACATATTAACCTACAATAAGTCATATATGGCAGTGTAGATCTTTGTGTACAAATTATAATTTTGGATCAAAGGCTTTGGTGAAGAACACTAGAAGTTCAAGCCTCATTTATCTTTATTACTCTAATTTTTAAAGATGGGGAAATAGAACTTGTTATGCTTAAGCAAGGGAAACAAAACTCTCTCTCTCTCTCTCGTTATTTTAAGCTTTGAAATAATGGCTTTGTGTAAGTGAGCCAGCCCAAGCTAGCCCAATAGGTATATAGCTCTAAAACTAATGAATTTCTTTTAAACAAGCCAGCTTGAATACAACTCAACCACTTGAACTAGGGATGACAGTGGACAGGAGCAGGGGCGGGGACAAGGTCTCCACCCCTGCTCCGTCTCAAAATCCTGCCCTCCATTCCTTGATTTTAACCTCCATCCTCGTTTCATGTCCTTCATCTTCGGTCCAAACGGGGCAAGGCAAGCTGGGGCCCCGTTTCTCCTCGATCTATTGCCATCCCTAAAGAAGGATTGGGGACGAGACGGGAATGAGGCGGGGCACGAAAAAGAGTAAGTCCATCCATGCCTCCATCCCCACACAGGTTTTGATTTTAACCTCCGTTCCCGCCTCCGTCCCCGTTTCATGTCCTCCATCCCTGGTTCAAACGGGGTGGAGCCCCATTTCCCCGGTCCACTGCAATCCCTATATTGAACATGTTAAGCTTGGCTTTTTCAGCTAGTTTAACAGCTCTAAGAAAAAGTGATATCATAAGCAATGCTGTCCAAGGTTGTTAAATGCGATGAGGCGAAGCGAGGCATTGAGCCTGCGCTTCGCCTCTGAGGCGTACGCCTCTCACAACTGGTATGAAAGTGAAGCGGTGGGAGGGGAGGCAGGGAGCGGCGGTGGAGCAGCTGGCCGGCACGTGGCGGTGGATCCACTGGCACTTGGGGTTAGCACAGCCGACGAATCGGGCGGAGGAGGAAGACTTGGGGATGAAGGAGGGGGTTCTAGAGGTTGATGAGGGGTAATTTGCGCATCACAGCACGCCTCAGTACCTTGAGCGTGCGCCTCGCCTCTGAGGCGTACGCCTCTCACAACACTGATGCTGTCAATATAGGTATCGGCCCTGAATCTTTGGGCCAATGATTCAGCTGTATCGGCCAATGCCGATACTCAAGTGAATCGTCTGTCAGAAAATAATAATTTTTTTTCATTTATTCAAAAAATAGCCGATTCAAGGTGAAGTCGTATCAATTTTCACCCGATACCATGAGTATCGGCCGATACACACCGATGATGATAACATCATAATAGAATTTGGGGGAAGGTGAAAAAAAGTCTAATGAAATGAAAAGTAAATATACCTTTTTTAGTTAACCACTGAGGTGCCTACAAATTGACAGCTAAGGTTGGGGTGTCATTGGGTGGGGTCTGACCGGGACCCAACTCATACCAAATCCTGTAGGGTCAGGGTTTGGTAATAAAAAAAAGGTCCGATTAAAAACCGAGTCAAACTCAAAGGATCTGGGTATGATTTTTGAAATTTCATACCAGACCCAGGTCCCTGCACGAGTTTCAATTAAGGCTCGTAATTTTTTAATATAAAAAAGATAAATTTTTTTTTATTTTATTGGGTGTAGACTGGATTTGGTTCGTGTAATCCTTATAGGACCTTGAGTATGGTTTTTTTTTATAGCGGATCTGATAGGACCGGCCTCTGAATCAGGTACAAGCACCTCAAAAACAGATCCAAATTTCAACTCACCTGAGCCCAAACCAGATCCAACCCGTTGGCACCCCTAAATGACAGCCCAACCTCACGGCGGTTATATGTAAATAAACAATAAGTTTGGACTCATTCGTGAATACCAAAAATCTGGGCCTGTATCTGAAATTTGGAGAAAACTAACTTGGACGACAGCCACTTGTTGAGAAAGCAAGCTGAGGGTCGGGGGAGGTGGGCCCCACCAAGCCTCCAACAAAGCTAAGCCATTTAAAAGACGACGCGGAGAGAGAGAGAGAGAAGCGCGGATGGAAAAAAGAAAAACACGGAGACGGAAAGGAATAAGCCTAAACTCTTTGAGAATTTGGAAAACAAGTTTTCTGACTGACACGTCGCCACACTTAAAGATTCCTGTTTTCTCCAAAAACTTCTTCGTTGCTTACTCACAAATCCCTGAACAACTCAATTCCGTACGACTGGTGGCAAACTGTGAAACAGGGCTTGACTTTACGGTTCATATCTGGTTACTATCGATACAAAAGAGAAAATATCGAGAGAGAGAGAGAGAGAGAGAAATGGTCAGAATCAGATCGTGAGAGCTTATAAAGCACCGATCTGTCTCTGTGTCTCTCTCTCTCTCTCCCTTTCTTGTTTTCACGATCGTCAAACGGTCTCCCACACACACGAGAGAGAGAGAGAGAGAGAGAGAGGTGGGGAGACTCGCATGCCTCGTTCTTCCTGTAAGTCGGAATCTTCACCGCCCCACCACCACCACCACCACCACCAGCTTTAGAGGGTGACGACCCCTCTCTCTCTCCGTGGCTCACTCCTTACCTTCTTCTCTTACTCTCCTTTTCGTTCCTATTTTTGGACGTTGACGTCTCTCTTTCTTTTTGGTTGGAAAGGCACGACGCACCCTCCTAGTCTTCTTCTTCTTCTTCTTCTACTTATAGTTCAATGGCAGCGGCCCCTTCTAGGGCTCGGGCCGACTACGACTACCTCATAAAGCTCCTCTTGATCGGCGACAGTGGTGAGCTTTTCGTTGCTCCTTTTCACGCGCACTTATTCTACTAGGAATTTGCTCCTTTTTTTGGGGAGTTCTGATTTTGTGCATATGTTGATCGGCTGAATTGGTTGAGTGGGTTCGTTTTGTGTCATGAGTTTCTGGATGCGATGCTTTTGGCTTATGATTTTGTTTGTTTGGCCGGGCCGCTGATGACTATGAAGTTTTGTTCTTTCTGCGTATGTGAGATTTGTTTGATTGATTGATCTTTTGCTGGAATTGTTGGCGTTTGCCAATTCGTGACTAGAATGTGATGTTTTGTGTGGAAGCTTGCTGTATGATCGTCAATTGACTTGCGAAATCGAGGAGCTTGTGGTTTAGGGCATCTTTTCGATTAGCCAGTGCGGGGAGATCAGTTCTCCCGGGTTTTGGTGGATCGTTCGAACTGGAGGTGGTGACTTTGGTTTGGGGATGTTTGTGGATCTGGGCACATGATGAGTCTGGTGGTGTTTTCCCTTGTAATTTGAAGAGTAGGGTCCGTTTCTTGGCCGAATAGGGGGCATTTGGATGAGGTAGTTCCTTTTGTGTTTACTTGCCTTGTGATGAAGGATTATTCACTTTTGCTACTATGGAAAGCTTCATTGGTGGCACCGAAAAGATGTTGTAATTCTTGTTCTAGCAATTTGCTGCTAGATTTTTTACTGTTTCGTGCTCTAATTCCCATTTGATTGTTAGTTTTAGTTTTCAGTTTAAATGCTAAGTGTTCTTTAGCTTATTAATTTAGGAGATTAATCATTTTCTTCACTCTGCCTGATTGTGTAGTGTGTGCATCATGTTGCTTTCTTTTTCCCTTTTGCGTACTATCTTTAACCATATTCGTGCAAATTTTTATCTGGAACAGCTGCACACCTCACCAGCACTTCCACCTGCCCACCCCTTCCATTTTAACTCTGCTTTTAACGTTTATTTGACTTATCTTATTTGCTTAGTAATTTGAATTTTGTAAAGCCACAAAAAGTTAGGTGTTCGATTGTTCCTTTTAAACTAGACACTTAAGAATACTTTTTTCTGGAGAAAATCTTAAGGATTGTACATGGACTTCGTCAATTAACAAGGCGGTATACATCTTTTCATGTTGAAACCTGGCCTAATGTAGATGTGATTTTGTAGGTGTAAAGAAAACAATTTAGATGGATCTTCAGTGAGATCCAAATACATCACGAACTGTCTAGCTTAAAGAGTATGTGCACGTGCATCACACAGAGCCACACACATTAGAAACCAAAAGCAGAAAGAGAAACAAAAAGGCAGCAACGGGGTAGACATGTCATGATCCTTTTGTTTTATGCTAAATGCATTTGCTGATGTCATTACTTGTGAAGTAGGCGAGAAATAACTTCATGTAGGTTAGTTTGGAAGCTTATGTAAGCATTGGACAAGTATTGACAAGGTTCCAATGATGAAGTTGTGTTTTATGCTTCTTGGCCACAATATAAGGTTATAAACCAGATGTAGAGCTTTTAATCAGTGTACCAATATGAAATGACATTTTACTGAAAGGGTCAAGAGTCATATTCATGTTTTTTGAATAGTCAGTTTTGTTTGTTATACTCCTCTGATGTCTCTGGCTCATTTTTTGTGGCAACAAGCATATTGTTTGGTGTGCAGTGTTGTATGCACTACTGGCACAATTAAACTTCATAAGTTAGTTGGTTGAAGGATTTGCATTGCTGGCACTGCATAAATGGGAAGGTCTTGATGATGAAAATGAGCACATAGGATTTTTTTAGGTCATTTCTGACACCATTCAAACAATATAACGCATATGTATTTGATCACGTTTCCTTTTCCACCTCCCTTTTTATACCTTTATAATCATCAATGTTGTTTTGGAGCTTGTCTTCATATATGTAGGGCCAGTGGCTTGTGTTTGTTTTGTTGCCTTGGTTCTTTTCTCTATCACGTTGGGTTTGTTTTGAAAAATGTGCATGTGAAGAAAGAGGCTTTGGATAATAGAGTATTTCATTGAACATTTGAGGAGGTCACTGTTCACTTTTTGGAGCCAATAGTTGTACCCTAAGTTGATATAGCAAATTTATGTGGATCTGGGTTTTGATGGTGCTGCTCGGTAGTTGCATCTTCATTTTACTATTTATTTGTATATGTTAATGTAGCATTGATACAGCTGCTTTTCTCTTCCATTTCCGTGGTGTTCTATTTGTTGCTTAAGAGGTTCTTCATGTTTCTTTTTTCTGTTTGATGCAAATATTTCTTGTTGTTTATGACACACTCTGAACTGGCTTCATTTGGTTGCTTAAGTTCATGAGTACGACTGCTGTGATCTTTTCCAGATTCTATATGGTTTTGTGCTGCTCATGTGCTTTGACTTCTGTCTATATTCCTGTGTTGGATGTCAGCTGCATTTGATGTCGTTGATGATTTGTTGTGCTCAGCTGCTTGTCTTGATTATGGGCTATGGTCTAGTATTCTAATTCCATCTCCTCATTAATGGAAGAGGTACCCACTCTCTTCCATAGGAAATCTTAAATTTTATAAGATGTAAATCAGTTGGCAAGAAAAGATGAATTCAATCAAAAGTGATTCTAGCTGCTCAAAAGGCATTCTTGTTTCCCTTCTTAACCTTGGAAATAGAGTGTGTTCAATTTTCACTGATTTTATTGAAAGAGAAGAATGGTATAAAAGATGAAAAGAGAAATCAAGGCAGGTAACAAGAGGTTAATCACATGAGTGAAAAGATCCCAAAGCTTACAAAGCCATGGGAAGATAAATGGTTGTCTAAGCTTTGATTTTGGCAGAAATCCTTGTTTTTACTATGTGCTGTATCTAATAATCTATGTAGCTGAGCCAAGCCAGAGCCTGGGTTAGTTGAATCTTGGCTTGAAAGTAATTCTCATTGGGGAGCTTCAGCCAAGCCCTTGTTGACCCGAGGCCAAGTGTCTTGCAAGAGGCTTGGCTTGTTGTCTGCTTTTAGCTGAAGGACAAGGTCAGACCTTTCTGCAGATAAAGGTATCTGATTGAGGAAATGCCTTGAATCAAATCAAATCGAATCGTTTGTGAATCAAAAACTTTTAACCAACCTATTGACACATGTTTAATATTTAAAAATATTAAATACTGTTTTTAACCCCTTAAAAAATTGGATTGAAATGACAGGTGAATCGGCTAAGGACCGATTCGATCTGAATCAGCTGATGCTGACAACATTGGCTAAAACATGACAGTTGTAATTTGTAAACATCGTACTTACTTCCCTTGCTATTGATAACTGTTGAAATTATTTTCCCTGATTGAACATGTATTGGTATCTTTACTAAGTTACTATAATTGTGGGTGTGCATTGAAAAGTGGATTGTGCAGTCCTTTTGTTATCTTACAGTAATCAATCCTACTCGTTACGTGTATTCATGGGCTAGTTGCCTGATTGCATGAGAGTGAAAGGTATATATGGTATTTATACATTTCCTGGCATGTGATTCTTTGTCATCTGTATGTTTTAATCAGACTGCAGACCTTGCTCTTAGTGGCATCATGTGTGATTAAAGTAAGGACTACAGGTTGTGCACCTTCTTTTTTGTCCAACTATTGTTCATAAAAGTTTATGGTAGTTGTCCCCGGCAAGTGCCTTCTATGGTTTGACATGAATATGAAAAGATATGCTTTTCTTTGTGCATTCTTTATGTGCTATTCTTAACTCTCCTCTCCAGGATTTTGATTAATAATGTTGATTCCTGTCTGACAAATTTCCACCATCTATCTTTGTCATAGGTGGAAAAGTCTTTGTGGAATTGACCATGGACTTCAGTTTATACGTTGCTGTATCGCTTTTGCTTATCTTTCTTGATGTGCAGGTGTCGGAAAGAGTTGCTTGCTTTTACGTTTCTCCGATGATTCCTTCACCACAAGTTTCATTACCACAATTGGGTGCGACACCAATCATCTTAGCAGCTTTTGAAAATGTTGTCACCATCAATAGTTCTTTCTTGACAAGATTTGCATTCCTTTCAGGATAGATTTCAAAATCAGGACTGTCGAGCTTGATGGCAAGCGAATCAAACTGCAGATTTGGGATACTGCTGGGCAGGAGCGGTTTCGGACAATCACAACAGGTATATGACCTGAAACACAAGAAATCTTATTTTTTAAGTCAAAATCCTTCTATAATAACTGTTTTTGATGACTACAACAGGTTTATGACCTGAAACACATGAAATCTTATTTTTTAATTAAAATCCTGCTGTAATAAAATTTTCTTTTCTTTTGCAGCTTATTACAGGGGAGCGATGGGTATTTTACTGGTGTATGATGTTACAGACGAGTCTTCTTTTAACAGTACTATGCTTGCCTTCGTCATCTTGTTATTCAGATTTTAAATGTATAACCTATTATTTGTTCTTAATTTAATGTGTGATATGTCTAGATATAAGGAACTGGATCCGAAACATTGAGCAGCATGCATCTGACAATGTCAACAAGATACTGGTAGGCAACAAAGCTGATATGGATGAGAGCAGGAGGGTAAGTTTCACCTATCCTTTTTTTGGTGGCATGCTCCAACTGCCACCATCAACTTATACAAATGACTCGTCTCTGACTAAGTACTATAGCATCATGAAGAACAAACACCATCACCAAAGCTGACACAAAAAAGGTTACGAGTGGATTAAAATCTTAATCTTTTTGCATCAATATTGGATCTTGTCATGTAAGAGCGAACCTGCTTAGTTTATAGTGCCTTCCAAAGCTTTTCCTACAGTTACTGAAGACTTGTAGGCTTGTAGCTAAAGTCTGCCTCAGCTGAGATATTGTTGCCACAGTGATGCATCTTTATCCCTCCAAATAAGAAATTCATCTCCAGTTGACTTAGATTAAAAACATGATAAACATTAGCCTAGTGATTCCGATGATGCACACACACACACACAACCCACATGCACACCCATGTTATTTTTAATGTACATACCCTGACACAATGTTTATATGTTTTTTCTAGGCTGTGCCTACTTCACGAGGACAGGCTCTTGCTGACGAGTATGGCATCAAGTTCTTTGAAACTGTAAGTGATATCAAATGCCATTATATGTTATTTTTAAAATTGGGGTCAGTCTAGTCTTTTAGGCCTACTGCTTTTTTGGGAATGCTCATAAGAAGGAACGAACTCTGTTGGAGGTGATCCAAAGGAGTCACCAATGATTCCATACCAAAAGTGTTCAGTTACAGGCTATGCCTAGTCACCGTTGGACTTGGATGACATGAACCTGAGTTCCATGGCTTAAATTATAAAATGTTCAAATACTCTCCACATTTTGCAACTGACATAACTGTTGTGTTGCAGAGTGCAAAGACAAATCTAAATGTGGAGAATGTTTTCTTCACGATTGCGAAAGATATAAAGCAAAGGCTCACTGACACAGACTCTAAGGCTGAGGTACCAGATACATTCAATGCAAAAAGTAGTTGCTGTTTTTTCATATCTCTGTTGCCCTGTGGTTTATGCAAAAGGTTTTGGATTGTCTTTTGGGGTAGCTGTGATGAAGCCTAACTCTCTTTGTTACAGCCTCAAGCCATCAAGCTTAACAAGCCAGACGCAGCAGGTGGAGATGGCAAAGCTCCTGAGAAATCAGCTTGCTGCAGTTCCTGAGGTCAGGGTCAGGAGGTGACTGACTCCCTTGGAAGCTAATCGTTTATTTTATTTCTGCAGCTGATAATGGTATGATGTTGGTATGGGGGGTGCTTGTATTTTTCAACTTATCATTCTTTCCAACTATTACCGTTGAATTTAGTCTTTTGGTTAAGAGGAATGATATGTCACAGTTTTGGTTATGTAGCTGTTGCTAGTTTATCAGACATACTTTTTATCTATAGAGCAATCATTGGAGTCTATTGCTAATTATCAGACATCTATGTATAGAGGAATCACTAGAGTCTTTTCTGTGAATCTACCGTCTTACTCTCAGCTTTCTGAACTTTGAACAGCCGCTTATCTCTGCATTTTCTCTCTTTATCGGTTATAAGCGGTTGAAGAGGGATGATTGTTTGAACACTCGGTTATGGAGTTTGACAGGTGGACGAGAATTTCCATGGATGTCGTTTTGCCCAGGATTCCCGTGCTATAACATGTCTTAGCGATAGCA
This sequence comes from Nuphar pumila, assembly GCF_984573655.1. NCBI lineage: Eukaryota > Viridiplantae > Streptophyta > Magnoliopsida > Nymphaeales > Nymphaeaceae > Nuphar > Nuphar pumila. Next base: position 27,975,499 of record NC_143252.1, on the reverse strand, counting down.
TATGAACAACATTGAGAATGTGGACACCCCATGTGTAAATGGGCATTCAGGATCATTGTACCCTGGGTGGGACTTGATCTACTTTGCATTTGGCCATCTACTCTGCAACCCATGTAGGAATCCTTTTTTATGTGGTGTATGCAGAATTTTTGCCGGGTTTTCAGGTTGCCGCTGCAACTCACCCAGTCACCAGCATGAGAGGTTGCAACACCAGGTGCTGTGATCCAACCTAGTATCCAAACAAGACCTGATGGGATGAAGGGATTTTATATGCACAGTGGAACTACCGTTTAGAAAGACATTCCAAATGAGTTAGGCTCTGTTTGCCAAGTTTAAGGCATTAGATGGAGTTTGGGAATTAGAAAGATGAAAGGCCTCAAATTGATGGATTTGAGTAAATGCTCCTCCAAGAGGTCGTGTTTGCCAACTTTGTGTGGTGATGCACATAGCAGCTATTTCAACTCTTAAAGACGTTTTCTTGACACCTTTCTCCCAACCAACAACAAAGGGGGTCATACTCAACTTCAGTTCAAATCCTTCAGCTTTTAGCAGCCCAATTACTTCTCAGCTTCTCAATTGTTTCCTGAGTACCTCTCTCAAGCAACCATTGTCGAAGTCTGACCCAACCTGAACCTAAATCCTAGATTTCTGCCCTCAACTACTGGTTCCCAAACAGGGGCCTTGAATTTGAAATGGTTTTGCTGCAAGCCATGCCATGCTCATCTTCTTATGGTCCCTAACGACATGCTTCTGATATGGGCAGAAGTACAAAGCTCTCAAAACCGGGCACTTTTTGTTTTTTTTGATGAAAAATAGGAGATGTTGAAATATCATGTTTTTTCAGCATCATAACATGCTTATCCATATGCCCACAAAGGCTCTGCTCTTCTAGTTGGGGCGACTTGTGAATGTCACCAAGTTGACGGGATGTCACAAGTTCAAAACCGATGGGTAGTGTCCCTTGCTGCAAGATTGAATCTAGGTCTACTCCCGCCTCCCCGGTGGGTAGGGAGGACCTAAGGTTTTGCCAATTGGAAACCAGTCAATGTGCAGTTGGTGACGGAGTTTTTTCCTTTGGATTATAAAAAAGAAAAAGAAATGCCTACCTGTATAACTTGGCTGGTAGGGCCAGTAGATGTGTCAAATAACCCGCTAAGCGCATGCTTGTGACGAGCCGAACCAAACTCGAGCCTCATGAGGATCCTGAGCTAAACGAGCCTAGTTCAGCTAACTCATTTGCAAAAGAAATATATTATTTTAAAGGAGAATGTAACAAAATTGGGCTGGGCTAGAGTTGGCTCATTTATAAGAAAGGGATAGCATTTGTTACTCTCGTGGGTAAGGAACCCCCTAGTTGGAAATCATACGGGGAGATTGTTTTGACCAAATCTGATCTCATTGATGTGTTCAGCGTGGTCAAAATAGTAGGCATATAGACCTTTGGTTTATAGTTTTTTTATTTAAAAATCTGCTTTTTTGATGTTTGAAAATTTGACACATTGTATGCGTTGATTTTTCAATCCTAATCTTACGTAAGAAAAACGTGATCCAAAAGTCAGTTTCTAGAGGGTCAGATGTGAAAAAAAAACTGAAAAACTGAAAATTATTGTATTTTTTCGCTAGAGGATTCCTTAACCACGAGGCTATCCAACATTATCCCTATAAGAAAATACATTGTTTAAAAAGTGGAAACCAATTTGAAATTTAAAATCTAGACAATTTGCTTGCAAACCAAACACTTCAACCATTTATTACACACTACATAATTGATCTAAAATATATTTATCTTGACAAATAAACATAATTTAAACAACAGAGGAAGAAAGACAAATATTGCATTAGTATCATGGTACTTTAAATATAAGAAATATTTTGAAAATATCATGTTTTTGGTTATGTTTTCTGCTTTTTAGAAATAGCAAGATCTCTTGGCTCTTATAGAAAGCAATGAAAGAACCAGAACCTTGATCTTGGTGTTTCTTTAAATAAGGAACACACGCTTAATATGCCACACAATCTTTTTTTTTATTCTTTTTTTCCTCCATCTCAAAAGATGTATTGGCAAGCATGAAGAATATTCTTTTTCAATTGTGGACTATACAAAATACTAAAGTAATTGGTTAAAAAAAAAAGAAAAAGGAAAAAGAAACAGCTGGAACAATACCATAGAAGTCTAGAGTTGAGTAGGAATATGGTATCCCACTAAGCATTGATCTGTCAATGCCATAGAAGTCTTGAGTTGATGTGTTAAAACTATTAAAATAATATTAAAAACTAATTTTAAGCATGTTTATATTTATTAAAAATAACCAATTCAGGTTAGTATCGTATCGATTTTCTGCCGACCATTACTAACAACATTGGTGCAAAGAAGTGAAAAAAGGGGGAAAAAGAAAGAAAGTGAAGGCCTTTAGCGTTTATAGCCATGCATTTTTATTCCATCCTAGGGGTGGCCATTGGGTCGGACAGGGCCCGCTATAGCTTGACAAGCCTAAAACAAATCCGGGCCGCCAAGAGCTCGACCCGAGATTTTTTTAGCTCAATTATATATATATATATATATATATATATATATGTTTGGACTGGATCAGATCAGGCTTCCATGGGTTAGGAGCAGCTCATTTTGTTTTGTGAGTAGTGAAGGTTCCCAATTTTATAGTTTTTGTAAGGGCCCACCTCCAACTTCATCCATATGGGACTAATGTCCATTTAGTTAATTTGTAAAGGCTAAAGTCAAGAGTCAAAAAAAGGCTTCTCAATATTTACTTATTTTTTAATGAGACAATGCATTTAGGAGAGAGGTCTAGAGAGAGACACGTTAATAGCAATTGCATTTATTACTTGCATTTCCCATTATGCATGTAAATAGCAATTGCATTTTCCATTATGCACATTGCATGCAAAAAAAGTACCTTATGGACGAATAGTCCCATATCGAAGACTTGCAGACAATTTGAAATTTTTTCATAAATCTTGCATTTTTTCAGCAAAATCTCGTCAATAAAAAATAAATTTAAAAATATAAAAATAATTTTTATAAGAAAATATTAATAAAAAATATTAAAAAAAATAAAAATACATGTTTTTTCATGATAAATGGCCATTTAAAATGTAAATATTAGGTTTAAATTGTGGTATTTATGTTTTTTGATAAATCTTACGATATTTTGAAAATCTCGTGAGAAATTGCCATTTTAAACTTTCAGGCAATTTCTCGCATTAATATTATGGCAAGATTTTCATAAATCTCACTATATTTGTCACTATGCATGCAAGCTTTTTCTCACCCCAAACAGATGTCTCAAGAACATACGTTTGTTTTCAATTTGCATTTACATTAGAGATGTCAATGGGTCGGACTCTTGACTAGACCTAGTGGATCCGGACCTGGATTAGACTCCAGCCCGATTTTTCAAAGGCAAAACCATACTAGGCCCTATAAGAGTAATGTAAGCCCGACCTAGATCAGTCCCGACCCATAAAATACTATTTTTTTTTATACATTCTACATTAAAAATATGTAGATCTTAATCGGGGCTGAGGTCAGACCCAGGTCTTGTATGAAATTTCATAAACCATACCCAACGTTGTATGCTAATCGGACTTCGAGCCTAAATCTTACTTGATCCAGTATGCGGGTCGGGATTGCTGATGCCCCTAATCTACATTTTGATCCATCTTCCCTTTTCCCCTTCATTTTGTCTGGGTCTGTTAAGATAGTATCCCAATAGGGACGGCAGTGAACCGGGCAGGGGTGGAGGACAATGTCTCCACCCCCGCCCCATCTCAAAATCCGGACCTCCATCCCTGCCCCATCCCCTCACAGGTTTTGATTTTAACCTTCATCCCCATTTCATGTCCTCCATACCCAGTCCAAACGGGGTGTGGTAGGGCGGGGCCCTGTTTCCCTTCGGTTCATTGCCATCCCTTAGAAGGATTGAGGATGGGGCGGGGCGGGGCGGGGCAGGGGAAAGCGTAAGTCCATCCCACACGGGTTTTGATTTTAACATTCATCCCTGCCTCCATCCCTGTTTCATGTCTTCCATCCCCAGTCCAAACGGGGGGAGAAGCGGGGCGGGGGCCCGTTTCCCCCCGGTCCTATGCCATCCCTATATCCCAGCTATAACATACACTCTATCTTGAAAAAAAAGGAAATTATAGTCAAGGATGCTATTTGAACTCAAAAATTCCCCTCGGTCATGATCAATGTTGTCAGTATCGGTATCGGCCTATATCTTTTGGCCAACGATTCAGGTGAATCTGCCGATATGATACTCAAGTGAATCGTTCTGAATTGGCCAAAAAATAATAAAAAATATTACGTGTCAATCAGAATGCAACACGTGTTAAAGCTATTAATTTTTTTAAATATTATTAAAAATAATTTTAAGTATTTTTTACATTTACTAAAAAATAGCCGATTCATGGGTACTGTATGTATCGGCCGATACACATGGTCATGATAGGAGGAAGGATCAGTTTTAAGAAATATTATCTGGTAAGAAATATGAATTTTATGAGCTCGACATATCTCTCTTTTGCTTATTTATTGAGCGTCTATATGGATAATTAAGAACTCAACATAATCTCTCTTTTGCTTATTTATTCAACATTTATATCGATAACTTTTTCTTTTTCTTAATAAGGTGCTAAGTTGGTAACCCCTTTCTAAATAAGATTAGAATAAAATGCTGCATTTTGTATGGTTTTAACCAGTTTTGTCAGTATCGGTGTGTATCAGTCGGTACGTATCGTATCATCAGAAAATCGCTAAGATACTGACCTGAATTGGCTATTTTTCAATAAATGTAAAGAATAGCTTAAAATTATTTTTAATATTAATTTAATTAATTAAACACGTGTCACATTCTGAGTGACATGTAATATTTTGTAATTATTTTTTGACCGATTCAAAACAATTCACTTGAGAATCGGTATCAGGCCGATTCACTTGAATCGTTGGCCAAACGATACAGGTCCGATTTCGATACTGACAACATTGGTTTTAACTTTTAAGACATTTCTAATAGCAGCAAGGGCCTAAGGCGCTGTTTGAAAACTAGGAGCTGAGATGTAGGAGTTAGTGCATTTCGCAAAAACTTGGTCAAAACTACCTTGTGGTAGTTGTTTGGAAACTGGTAGCTGGGATGGGTGTTTATGCATTTGGGATGGGAAGTGAGGGCCTCTCACATTTGTATTTACACTAAAGAATGAAATTCGCAGCTACCACCTCCAAGTGGTGTAGCAGTTTCCACTTCCTATCCCAACTACTAGTTTCCAAACAGAGCCAATACCTTTTGGTTTTCATGGTTTTAAAGGGCAGCATTCTTGGGTTTGCAGTTCATGTTTATGTGCATCAATAAAAGCCCGTAGATTTTCCTAAAAACAAAAAAACTCACTTATTTTATTTACATTATTGAAAAGTAAATTATAAAATGAGTGATACATTTACTTTTCAACAGTGTTGTGAGAGGCGTACGCCTCAGTACCTGAAGCGTACGCTTCAGAGGCGAAGCTTAAGCAAAAAGTACCGATGCGCTGTAGTGAGGCGTTTGAGTCTCGAAGCGCACGCTTCGCATGGGTGAAGCATACGCCTTGCGTCAAAGCACACTTCGCATCTAAGGCGTACGCATCATGTTCACCAGCCAGAAGGGAACCTCGCCATCGATGATGTTGCTCTGAAGGTCGAGGACTTGCAGCGAGCTTGCGACCCCGCCGGCCGCATTGTTCTCTGACGGAGCGATGTCGGTGAGCTTGTTAAACCCAAAATGCAGGATTCTGAGCAGTGGCGGTGAGGAGCCGGAGGCGTTGAAGAAAAGCGAGGACGGGAGCATGCCTGAGAGGTTGTTGTGCGAGAGAGAGAGAGCACCTGAAGGTTCAAAAGCCGGCCAATCCCTGCCAGAATCTCGCCGCTAAGGTCGTTGTCCCGAACGCTGAGGTGGCGAAGAAGGGAGCAATTGGCAAGGGACATCAGAATGGTTCCTTGAAGTAGGTTTCCGTCAAGCCAGAGGTACTCCAGAGAAGCACTCTCTCCAAAACTCGCTGGAATCTCCCCGATCAGCCGGTTGAACGAAAGGTTGAGCAGATGCAGCACGCAGGCAAACACATTGGCCGGAATCTCTCCGGAGAGCGAGTTAGACGAGAGATCGAGGAACCGGAGGCTCACCGAAAGGTCTCCAAAGGGGATTCTCCCTGTTAAGAGGTTTTGGGCAACATTGAGGATCTGCAACTCGGTGAGGTTGAAGATTTCTGATAGGAGCATCCTGGAGAGGGCATTGGATTGGAGGATTATGGCGCGGAGGATGGAGCACCGGCCGATAGAGGGGGGAATGGTGCCGTTGAGGAGGTTGGACCGGAGGTTGAGCTTCCGGAGGCCGGAGAAGAGGCCGAGTTGAGGGGAGAGGGGGTCCCTGGAGGCAGAGGCGAGGGAGGTGGAGCTCGGTGATGCGGCCGAAGATGCAGACGACGCACAATGCCTCCGCCAATCGCAGGGCGCCAGCAAGGAGGAGGCATTCCAGTTGGAGAGCGCACCGAGGGGGTCCTGGAGGCTTCGAGAACAGGCTCAACGCCTCGCTTCGCCTCATCGCATTTAACAACCTTGCTTTTCAATCTAATGTATCGTTTTATAAAAAATGACTTGTTATGCCTAAGACTTATGCCACATTCATATTTATCAAAAATGCCTCATTACACATCATGTCTTTAAAAACCTTTGGTGTTTTATGAAACTAAATTTTGCTGAAAGTTATAAAAAACTAAGAAATCTTCCCATTATAGCAAATGTACTTGAAAGTGAACCAGGAGATGACAGAAAGTGTAAAACACATTTTATCCAAAATTTATTCAAGTTTTGTTTTTTTATGACGAGGAACCCTCGCTGAATAAAAGGAAACCCCCGGGTGGGGCCCCATGACCACCCTACCTTAAGTGATCCGCCTCTAAAAGCTATGAACACACCCATGCACCAGCAGGGTTTGATCTGGTGCCTTCATCTCAGCACCCTCATAACTAGGGTTGTCAAAGGGTCGGGTTTACCCGGATCCGACTCAGACCAAACCCTATAGGGTCCAGGTATGGTGATAAATAATAAGACCCGATTAAGATGCGGGTCTGAACCCGAAGGTCCGATTAATACATGGATTCGGGTATAGTTTGTGAAATTTTATATCAGACCCAGGCCCGACCAGAGTTCCGATTAAGACCCATTTCAATGTAAAAATGATAAAAAATATTATTTTACTGGGTATGGTCCGAGTCTGGTTTATGTAGTTGTTATCGGGTCCGGGTATGGTTTCTCTTATAGTGGACCCGATACTATACCAAAAAATTTGGCTCAAGTCTGGTTTTACCTGGGTCCAAACCAAACCGGAACGGTTGACACCCCTACTCACAACACCCTGTACCCTCTGTCTCTCTCATGCAAAAGTATATATATGAATACTTTTTTTTTTTATAAAATTTATTAAGTTTTGTTATACACACAAAAAAAATGTATGCATTATACTTTTGCATGAGAGAGAGGGTACAGGAATCACATTACAATCCAACCCCAAGTCATGTCCTGCTAAAGCATAAGATGGTTAAATTTTGATCATTCACAAAGAAAATAAGCGTTTAGGTTGCAAACCACTTCTCACCAAATTATTAGCCTAAACTACCATATTCTTTGCAAGTCACCTCAACAGAGATGATCCTAACCTTAACAAGTTAGGCCACTCAATTAGGCCATAGTGACAAATATTGTGAGATTTATGAAAATATCGTGATAATATTGTGAGAAATATTTCCTGATTAATTGCCTGAAAGTTTAAAACGGAAATTTCTTGCGAGATTTTCAAAATATCGTGAGATTTATGAAAAAACATAAATAACGTGATTTAAATGCGATATTTACGTTTTAAACGACTATTTATCATGAAAAAACCATGTATTTTTATTTGTAAATAAATTTTATTAATATTTTCTTATAAAAATATTTTTTATATTTATTTATTTATTTTTCATTGCCAAGATTTGCCAAAAAAATGTGAGGTTTGTGAAAATTTTTCAAATTCTTGTGAGATTTTGCCATTTTTAACGTTTGTCACTATGATTTACGCCCTTCCAAAATCATAGCTTCGGGTGTTTTTTACTTAATCTGAACCAGTAGATGTATTTACCATAGTATTCTCAGCAGAGTGTTCTGTTTAAAATGATTAGATCCAAAACACGGTTTTTAGTCAATAATGATAAATAAGTCTACAGGTTTAGAGTCAATAATGACAAAAACACGGTTATTAGAGGGAACCAGTTTTTGTATAGTCAGAACTCGATATGTATACAAGTTTTTCCTCAATCCAAAAATCAACTATTATGAATGCATTGATTTTTCCTCTCATAAAAACATGTTTTTTGTCAAAAAAAAAAACATGATCCAACTATCGTTCCTCATGAATCGAGTATGCTGAACACATCTGTGTGGTAAAATTGAGTCAAAACAACTTCCATCACGAGATCCCAACTCGATTATAGCTACAATCATTTGTAGCAATATATATATATATATACCCTCCACCCAGGGGGGGCAAACAGGGGTGTAGCAAAAAAAATTATATTTGTGCAGTCGGGGGTTCGGGGGCAGCGCCCCGAAAAAATTTTTTTTGAGATAAAATAAAAAATGGCTACAATTATTAATAAAAATCTATTACATGTGGACAAATCAAACTATTTGCTGCAGTCAGGGCTGGGCTACGACTGGGCTAAGCTACAAAAATGGATAAAAATCTATTTCATATGGAATCAGGGCTGGGCTTTTAAATTTTTTTTTTAACTGTTTCGGGAGGCAGGACAGCCCAGTCCTGCCCCCCCCCTAGCTACGCCTTTGCCTCCATCGAAAATGGTCCCACACCTATCAAATGAAAACTTTGTGGTGTTTTTTTTTCAAAATTCTGACTGTACGGATGTGTTCAGCATGATTGATTTACTAAAAATCGATACCTGGATCAAGAATTTTGAATAGAAAAAATGGTATTTGGAGCTTAAAAAATTTATAAAAATTGTTAGCCGTATTTTTGAAACTTATAAAAACCTATCCATGCATTTGAATCAAATGCTCCAAGAACTGATTCCTATAAAAACAAGCGTATAAACATCTGTATGGTTGGAATTTTGAAAAAAATACAAAAAATCCAATAAAACGTCCATTTGATAGGTTTGAGTGGGTTTTCCATTGGGGAGGTTTTCAAAATAATATATATATATATATATATATATATATATATATATATATATATATATATATATGTGTGTGTGTGTGTGTGTGTGTCCTGTTAGAACTAGGGATGCACAAAGAACTGAGCTGGCTCAGGCTCGGATCGGACTTGATCCGTTTAAGCTTGACTCGAACTTGTTCAAAAAAATAAATGAGCCGAGCTTGAACAGGCAGTTCAGCTTGGATAAGTTCGGTAAGCCTGATTAAGCTCGGCTCACATATATATATATATAATTTTTCTTTATATAATTACAAAGAGAGGTCTTGCCTTAAAGGGATAGTTGTTGGATTTCTTTAAAATGTGGCCTAATTTCAATTCTCACTATCTTCTTTTTTTCAAAAAGGCTTTCAATACACATTTCATAAAACTTTAAAAACCTTTCTATAAAGGTGTTCAGCTAGAGCCGATCCTGAGCAAAGGTCCAGATCTTCTTGTCGAGCTGAGCTAAGCCAGCCTAAGCTCGGCTCGAACCCAGTTCGTGTTATCCTTAATTAGAATCTTCCAAAAATTCTACTTTTAATTAATTTTTTTGTTTGATTTGGACCATTAGATGTATTTTATCATTTGTACTCAATAGGCACATGTATTCGATTAAGATTTTTTTATGCTTATATGTATTTTAAAGAGGTAATACAATTAATGATTGATATTGTACTAAAATTTGATGATAAAATATTTATATTTTTACATCAAATCAATTTGAAAGAAAATTTGTTTCTTAGTAAACAAGCAATGATAAACACATCTAACACTTCTGATCGAGTACTTTTAAAAGGTCCTAACAAGAGGGGTATGACCATCCTCCTCTCTCTCTCTCTCTCTCTATATATATATATATATATATATATAGAGAGAGAGAGAGAGAGAGAGGGAGAGAGTTAATATTTGGTACTATTGAGGGTACAAATTATACGAAACTATTGAGCTGAAAATCATAGGTTTTAGATTTTTTTTATAAATTAAATCTTATGGATGAAATCTACACGTTTTGTTTAGTGGGAAATGAGTTTTGAATCATATAATTAGAAACATAAGCAGGGTTTTTAAGGACTTCCAAAACTAACAATCCAAAATGCACTAAAATTTTCTATTTCAAAAGATCAATTTTTTTATCGAAATAACATAATCCATGGTTTGATCCTTGGCAAACCATCCTGAACACATTTATGTGGTCAAATTGAGTTGATAAAGCTTGAACCTATGATTTTCATCTCAATAGTTTCATATAATTCTTTGTGTTCAATAGCACCAAACATTAACTATATATATATATATACTGTCCAACCAAAAGAAGGTCCAAAATCTACAACCGATAATAATTGACGGTGTTCCTTCTCTAACAATCGAGTTTTTCATCGATTGGACTTTACATATTGGATTTTTATCATTTGTTTAGTGATTGATATGTTTTGGATTATGAATTTTTAATGTTTAGATGTGTTTTTTCAAGTGTTAAAAATCAACGGCCCATAATACTTTGTATCGCAAAGTTTTAAATGCCTTGTGAGCCTTTAATTTTTTCATGTTTTGAAAAACATGTCTATATATCGTAAAGTCTTTATGTAAAACATGTTTTTTACTAAATAGATTATAAAAAACAAATATATGAGGTCTGATTGATGAGATGCTCAAGCATTGGAGAAAGGAAGTTGTCATCGTTGGTAGATTTTGGACTATCCTTTGATCTCTCTCTCTCTCTCTCTCTCTCTCTCTCTCTCTATATATATATATATATATATATATATATATATATATATATATATATATATATATATATATATAGTGATTGGTAGCTGCTCACACGTTTGGAGCTAAATGAAGGTGCTACATGGATTTTTTCAGTACTTTTTATTTTATTTATAAATTTGGACCGTACAAATGTGATCTATGTACTTGATTTTATAGGGATCAACTCTTGAAGTGTTCACACATGGTTAGGTTTTTATAAGGTTTGAAAAATCAACTGTCCAAAATCTTTGTAAATTTTCAAGGGTTCAAATATCAAAAACACATGATCAGGTGTGGGTTCCTTGTAAATCGACCAGGCCCAATACATTTATGGGGTCGGAACTGAAAAAAGACCAAAAGGGCAGAAAAACCTATTTAGCATGTATCATTTAGCACCTAACCTATGATAGCTACCAATTTCTCTCTTTCTCTCTCTCTATCTATATAAACTAGAATATGAGATCTAAAATATGAGAAGTAGAAATATGAGCATTTTCAATACTTTTTTTGCAAATCCAACCATGTGGATGTTCTTGGCATGGCAAATTTGCTAGGAATCAACAACTGGATTATGAATTTTTGATGAAAAAATATGATTTTTGAATGTTTAAATATTTATGAAGATTATGAGCCATTGATTTTAAAACCTTAAAAAAATCACGTTTATCAAAATAGAATGATTCAAGAGCGGGTTCTTATAAAACCAAGCATGTTGATCACATATGTATGTTTAGACTCAACAGAAAAAAACAAAAATCTATGAAAATATTGGTTCATATATTAGTTCTCATTTTATATATATATAGTCACTAGAATATGAGAACTGAAATATGAGAACTAGAATATGAGAATTAGAAATATGAGCATTTCCAACATCTTTTTTGCAAATCCAACCATGTGAGCTTGGCATGGTGAATTTGCTAAGAATCAACCATTGGATCGTGCATTTTTTATGAAAAAATGCAATTTTTTAATGCTTGAATATTTATGAAGATTATGAGCCATTGATTTTAAAGCCCTAAAAAAAATCTTTTTTATGCATCAAAATCAGACTATTCAAGAACGGGTTCTTATAAAACCAACCCTGCAGATCACATATGTACGGTTGGAGATTCAAGAGAAAAAATAATAATAAAATCCATGAAAATCACGCTTCACACATTAGTTCTCATATTTCCAGTTGGCATATTCTAGTGATTATATATATATATATATATATATATATATATATATATATATATATATATATATATATATATATATAGAGAGAGAGAGAGAGAGAGAGAGAGTAATGGGTCTGTGGTAAACAGCATGCTGAGTGGGTTTTTTAGTTTTTCCGGTAAATGTGTTGGGCATGGTCAATTTACTAAGAATCTACACCAAGATCATGTGTTTTCTATGAAAAAAATGATGTTTGGAGTCTTACAAAGATTTTAGACCGTCCATTTTTTGAACTTTATAAAAACCCACTTGGAATCAATTGCTTCAAGAGCTGATCTCTATAAAATCAAGTACATAGATCACATATATATCGTCAGAATTCAAAAATAAAATGAAAAAGCCCAAAAACCCCTTTAACACGTTGTTTAGCACCGACTCATTAATTAATACTGCTCACAAGTTAGGTGTGAAATGGGTTTTTCAACCTTTATGATGTGATCTATGAAATTGATTTTATAGGGATCAGCTCTTGAAGAGTTCGATTCCGTAACATGGGTGGATTTTTATAAGGTTCAAAAAATCAACTTGTCCAAAATATTTGTAAATTTTCAAGGCTCCAAATATCATTTTTTTCATCAAAAATACACTATCCAAGTGTAGATTCCTCGTAAGCACTTATGGGGTTGAAACTGCAAAAAAAACACCGGAAGGGCAGAAAACCCCATTTAGCACCTAACGTGTTAGCAGCTACCAATCTCTCTCTCTCTCTCTCTCTATATATATATATATATATATATGTTTCCATGCTGAGCACGTATTTATTAACACAGATTAATGCAAAACTATACCGTTGTGGCGAAGAGTTGCACTCGGATTGTTTGCAGGGACAAAATTGACATGAATGAAAGAAAAGATACGGAGGCAACAAATGCAAACGCATCCGAGTCCAAGTGCCTCAAACCAACTCCCTGGCAATTATTATTCCTGAGAAGATAGGATAAGTAATCAGTGTCTCACGGGAACTTGATTGGATCAGGCTGCAATGCTTTCTGTACCAGCTCGTTCTGCTCCTGAACATGAACTTGATAGAAACCAGTGGCTGTGGCAGCAGAAGGTGCTCGCCCTACGTACTTGATGTCCTCGTAGCCCCCTCTGCCCAGTGCTCTCACGGCAGTCAAAAGACGTGGTGTGATATACTGGTAAGCACCCATGTTCATTGGCTCTTCTTGGCACCACACAATCTCAGCTTCTGTAAAACAAACAAGAATAGCATTCAGTATTTCAGTGATGTAATTTCAAGCTTATAAGAGGAACCATTTGAAGGCAGAAAATAACCAGAACTAGTCGACCATAACTAGTAAAACCCTTTTTTTTTATTTTGAGAAGAAAAGCTTTTCTAAATGACGAGTATCATTATGTACAATGAACCAAATATTCCTGGCACAAGTTCTAGCATGCATTCTCCAAACAATGAAATTGAGAAATGTTAATTCCCTTGAACAAGCAGAACTATTACAACATGCTCCAAAAGCTGAATCATATTAATTTATAACCAGAAAAGCCTTTTTACATTTAGTACTTGACAAGTTCTGGAGTGTTAAGACATACTTGGATACCGCTTCAACTCTCGTTGGATAAGGTTATAAGGGAATGGACAAAGTTGCTCAACTCTGCAGATTGCAACATCTTTAGCATCAACTCTCTTGCGTTCATCATCCAGTTCATAGTAAACCTGTGGAGTTGACAAACAGATTATAATTTTCATCAACATGGTAATTTTCAAGAAATATTCAGCATCATACCTTTCCAGAGCAAAGAATCAGCCGCCGGATGCCCTCCTCAAGATCAGAATGGTCATTCTGGTCCTTTATCAGACGCTTGAAGCGGGTTCCTTGCTTGTCAAAACCTGGGTGGCCTTGGACATCATCGAATTCTGACAGATTTGATTTACATTCTTTGTGGCGAAGCAGATTCTTTGGAGCCATGACAATCAATGGTTTTCTGAATTCCCTGTGTATCTGCAAAAGAAGAAATTTTTTAACAGCGAGAGAATGGAAATTTGCTAAAATAGAACATGACGGAGCACGACTAATAGGCACTCACCTGACGGCGTAGAACATGGAAATAGTTTGCAGGAGTAGTTACATTCACAACCTGCCAATTACACTCCTGGATCTGCTTCCGAAGTGTAGGATCCATCTCAGGTATAACAAAAGGATTGTCATCACTCATCTACAGTACCAAAGAAACCATGCGTTAGTCAGCTGGTACTACCAGACACATTTCCAAAGCATTTCTAAACTTGCAGAACTTGGTTCCAAAGGAACCAACCAACTTTATGTAAGACTTATCCAACAAACAATGAAATGTGGTGAAGTGAAATCTTATTACGCTTTTAAGAAAGAAAACAAAGAAAACAGTCACTAACTAATGAGAAAGTAATGTACACACAACCAAGAAAAGTTGATGCTAAGGAATTACATAGCCATTGACAGAACTCAAAAAAGTAACTGAAAATTATACCTGAAGAAAACGCTCCAATCTTGCACTTGAATGCTCAGGGCCCTGACCATCATAACCATGAGGAAGCACCACAACAAGCCCAGTTTGTCGAAGCCATTTTGACTCTCCGCTACTTAAAAATTGATCAAACATAACTTGGGAACCATTTGAAAAGTCTCCAAACTGTGCTTCCCATAATATCAGTGAATTTGGATTTTCCATTGAATAGCCCAATTCAAACCCCAGGACACCAAACTCTGAAAGAGAGCTGAAAGACAGAAATGACTGAAATTCAGTCCATATTTTGACAACTTAGGATACTCACTGTTGATTGCAAACTAAAACATGCCTCATATAACATGGACAATAGAGAAAGAACTGCAGAACTATTTATTAATAATTTCTGCAGATATAACCATAATAATATATTACACATCACAGTATTTATCAAGGTTGTAAGTATCCTATCATTACCCATATCGGTTGGGCCCAAAGTAACACCGTATCGTAAATCTATTGTAAACGTATCGTAATTTTTAAATAAAAAATTTCCAAAAAAATAAGAAAAAATTAGCAAAAATTCTAAAAAAATCATATCACATGAACAATGATGAATTGCACAAAATACAACCATAAAATCACATATAAAGCATTTATGTCTCTATGAGATGCATAAGGCATCATCAAACATCAATTATCTCACAAGAACAATGCAAAATATTAAATATCTTGCAATTAAGAACATGCCGCAAGACTCATACTTTCATATTATATAAATAAAAATATTATAAAACCCAAAGGTTTCAGTGATACACAAACGAACCCTAAAATACAAAAATATTTGACTCTCGGCAATAGTTGCACTCGATTTTCAATCGGTTTCCACTCATTACTTAAGTGCCCCATTGCCATGCCGTATCATCTGATGCAATCTTTGTTGGAGGAGTGTGGAGCTTGATTTTTACCTTGATATAAATCTTTAATTTTAGTGGATTCAACTTCGCGGTAAGTTGGCGGGGGGTTGTAGGGAGGGGGCAGCACCTCTCGAGGCAATTTTTTTTACCTTAACCCATTTTCTTGAAAAAAAGGTGAAAATACACTTTTTACCTTAACCCATTTCTTTGAGTGAAAAAATGGTGGAAATGCATTTCTAATGACCTCTAGACAAATGGAAAAGTAGGCGCTCAAAAGGTATTTAAAACTCAAAATGAAAAAAATAATTTTCGGTCTTTTTAAAGTGCACCGAAGGTGTATCATACGATACACCTTGTATCGTATGATACACCCGATATGGGTACGATACACACTCATATCGCGATACAAGTGTATTATATCACAAAACCTGAAAGTAATGATACATATCGTACCATATCGCACGATACAGCACAATACTTACAACACTGGTATTTACAATTACAAAAGGAAAAAATAAAGGTAGTTAAAAAAAAGACAAAAGCTGAGCTATCTCCAAAAGCACACCAAAGGTTTAGGTGTTATCAGAAGGGCACCATACTTTTGGATATGTTAGTCAAATACATTCAACAGTTAAAGTAACTTATGTTATTGCTAATCCAATCTCAGTTGACTTCAGTTCTTCGAAATGTAGGACTTCCATTGAAGATAAACACTAGCCTTACTCTCCAAACATTTCGATGGGGATGGTTTATTGTGTGTGTGTGTGTGAGAGAGAGAGAGAAAGAGTTTTGGAAGGAGAAGACACAAGGTCATATATGAGAGTGGCAAAAGTGATCTGGGTTAAGTACTAAATTTTGGAATTTGCAACTTGTTTTTCCTAATCATTCAATGGTTTTTCCCATAGTTGCCATAGTGGGAACTCAAAAATGGGAAACAATACGGGAAATGAAATTGGAGAATTGGTCATTTCAAATTTTTAGAGGATTCGGGAAGTAGAAAGCAAGTAGGAAGCAGTATGGGAATTGTTTAGGAAGCAAAATGCAAAATCATATGAAATACTGATAACTTGATGGAAATAAGAAAAAAACTTTGGAAAAAGGAAGATTACTATAAAAAACTATATCGTTCTAGTAGAAAATTTCTACATCATTTAGTTAAAAGAATCACACACAAACATAAATACAACAAAAGTACAAAATATTAAAAACCAGCATCTATACATTGAAATAATGAAAAGTTTGTGCAGTAATTTATGCATACTTTATTGCATATGTTGCAAATCTAGGAAAATTATTGATTATTCATCTAAAAGACAAACTTATGAAGCAACAACAAAATACTTCATATTATCTCAAATTTGCAGAAGAAATCTTACATGTAATCAGTGCCATACTTATATCACTATAATTTTAGAGAAAATTCTATTATGCAAATAGTGCCATGACTTAGAATCCTGATTCCCAAGATCAGGAATTGGGATCCCCAAGGAATCAGGATTCCCACTTATTCTATGGGATTCAGGTAACTATGGTTTTCCCTTTTATTTTTTCCGTCTCTTGGATCTAGGCTTGGTTTTCTTCCTAATCCATATATATATATATATATATATATATATATATATATATATATATATATATATATGTTTTCTCATTCACCTGGGAATGCAAATCCCTTTGAATGGGATCATGTTTGTGGTAGTGCATTTCACAATGCTTCCCATTCTAGGACATGTTCATTCACTCTCTATGGTCTGTTTCTTAGGGAGCCCATTTTCTAGCCTTTCATTGTTGAAAAACCTGCCTTCAGCAAGAAGAGTTGAAGTTAAACCATGTGAGAGGTAGACATCTCACTAAAAACCATGTATTTTACAAATTGCAACAGGCAATTGGAAGAGATTTGTCACCACAAAATTAGGAACTAAACATGCACATAGATAGAATAGAAAATGAATTGAAATAGGAATTTTCTACCTAAGGACAGCACGGCGCTCGAGTTGTAGAACTCTTTCTGAGGTTATGATTTTCAAATAAGGAACCTAACTTCTGCTACACTCAGAAATGCACCTAACCTTTATGACTTGTTAAAAAATACCAAACTTGTACCCTGGTTGATTAAAAAATTCCTTGGAGCCATCTTCAGCACAGATTGTTACTAGAAAAAAAACTAGGTTAATAAAAATAAAACTGAAGAGCCCTTTTGGCAATAGAGCTCACTGTTCATGGTATAATCAATATTGGGAAAAGAAAAAAAAGTTGCTTAGGAAGCATTGAACGCTTAAGTTTTTAAGTGTATACAACATATATGCTACATTGGAGTGTCCAACACTTGATCCGCAATGTCCAGTGTATCTGGCACTTTGAAGTTTGAAAATAGCTAAGTTCAGCCATGTAAAGAACTGTTGGTGTAGGTATTGGACACAAATAGGCCTTGACACATGGACCTCTAAGAGTACATTATATATATATATATATAGGAATAAGATTTGGTCAGGTCACTAGGGATGTAAATGAGTCAGATCCAGGATGGAGGTTTTGCAATTTTTATCTGTTCCGGATCCCCGATTCTGATCTGAATGCCCATGTATTTAGCTGTTTTGAATCCTAACTGTTTGCATCCTTACAGATTACCATGATGTTTGAACGAGTTTTTTTTTCATTTTTTTCAATTCATTTTTTTTCATGAAACTAACCTTAGACATGATCTACATGGTATTCTTAGCAGGAATCGGCTCTTGGATCAACCGATTATGACATATAGACAGGATTTTATGAGGTTTAAAAACCGACAGCCCACAATATGTGAGATTTTCTCAGCTTACAAAATGGTGTTTTCCATTAAAAAAAAGATTCAAAAGCTGAATCGTAGCATTTGGACCATGATGAACACATCTATGAAGCCTGATTGGGTCAACACAGCCTGAACCTATGATTTC
The DNA here is from genome assembly GCF_984573655.1 of Nuphar pumila. NCBI lineage: Eukaryota > Viridiplantae > Streptophyta > Magnoliopsida > Nymphaeales > Nymphaeaceae > Nuphar > Nuphar pumila. The sequence goes on along the minus strand of NC_143252.1, from coordinate 27,957,010 downwards.
CAGCTCATTTGGAAGGCCAGGATCTCATGACCAAATGTTACCCTATGTAACACGGACTCTTCTAACAGGGCACGGCTTCCTTTGCGTTAGGTGAAGTCAACCACACTGAGGTCCATTTCTGTCTAAAAGTAGATTCAGTTAACCCTAACCAAATCCAGTTTTATCTATATTATATATATAAATACATAAATGCACACACATACACGTAGTGCTAACTTAAAACTGTTAAAAATTATATATATACCCTCCCCGCAGGCCCGCACCTAAGTTTTTTTAAAGTGCCGCAACGCCGCATCCGCACCCGCATCCGCACCTATGTGACATAGATGTTACCCTATATATATTAGATTGTATTTAGGATATTATGTATTTTTTTTTGTTTTTTTGTTATTTGAAATGCCCAACAGGGGCATTTCAGTCTTTTGGTTCTTAGCCGTTAGGACAGCTAATGGCCAGTTTTTCTAGCTGTTAGCTAGGCCTAACTTCTAGCTCAACTAGCTGTTAGCTCTCTCTCTCTCTAACGGCTAGTTGAGCCCGTTTTTAGCTCTCTTGCTCTTGTACTGTATATATATGGTTCTCCCCATTCAAAGTTTTTTTCTTAAGCATTTTGTGAGTTAATAAAAATATATTTTTATATTGTGTTCAGCCCTTAGTGGCTTGTGCTTGTGAACTCTTTTGTATTCTTGTGTTTGCCCATATTGTCTCTTGTGCTTAGCTCATTAGTGGGCTTGTGATTGTGCTCTCTCTTTAGATTTCATTACGCTATATAAGGCCTAGTCGGGCCAAACTGAGCCAAACAACTATTGATTGGAGTTTGGAAGTAAAACATGACAAGCTCATATAATAGAATCATATTCCGCTTCATGAGTCATTTTTACATGCTCGTCATTACCAAATCAAACTGAGCTGAGTCGCAACGAGCTCAGCTCATGTAGCAGGCCCCAGCCTGAGCCGTCTGATAGAAGCCCAAAGGTTGAAAGGAGGGAAGGATCTCACCTCTAGCAAGAGCTAAGGAGACAATCTCTTTCCTAAGGAAAGAATCAAATCATACCAAATTGCTTAGTAGGCCAAATTGAGAAACCTCAATTGAAATTCAAGAATGAAATTGGATGCTTTCAACATTGCCATACAGGTTTAAATAGAATCCCTACCTCTTGGCTGTTTCACCTTGAGAGGATCTCTAGGAGAGATTGTCTCCTCAAGCTAAAGACGATATTGCCCCTAGGGGGCATTGAGCCAGGCAAAAAGATCATAATGTCCTTAGTGAGGCATCGAGTCAAACAAAAGGATCTCCTTGCCACTCACAATTCAAATAATGTCCATGCAACCCTTATTGACCCTAAAGACCATTGTATTCCTCTCAACAACCCCTAATACCTTATACACCTACTTGGATCATCAGATCCATAAGTTCCTAATGAGAGAGATATCCAACCCCGCCCCAAACAGAAAATACACAAGTAAAAGAAAATCACGAGGGTAGCGCCAAGCTGCTATCAATCCTACCCGCTTCAAATCAGCCTTGTCCTCAAGGTTGGAACTCACGAAAGCGCTCCATTAGTTGGTCCTCTATCTCCCAAGTGGCATCTGCTGGTCCTGACTCATTCCATTACATGAGAACCTCTATAGTGATTCGACCATTGATTCATCTTCACCTTTTCTCCAATATGCAGGAAGGAATGGGTTGTGCTAGTTCTCCTAAGTCAAGCAAGGCTAAAGGAATTTTGGGAGGCATACCAATATAGGGCTTGATTCTTAATACGTGAAACACAGGACACACTTTAGCAGCTGGTGAAAATTGGAGCTCGTAAGCCACCTTCCTGATTCGCTCCAATATTAGGTAGGGTCCATAGAATCAAAGAGATAATTTAGGGTTGCGAGCGCTTCTTAGGGTCATCGGACGGTGGGGTGGTGGTTTTAACCAGAGTTACCGGAAGCGCGCTTCCCCGAAGCGCGAAACGTCGCGCTTCCGAAGCGTGAGAGGAAGCGTCCCCCTTTTATGAGAAGCGCGCTTCCCATTTATGGGAAGCACGCTTCGCCCACGCTTCCCCTACGCTTCCCCCACGTTTCCCCCACGCTTCCCCCTCGCTTTCCCATTTTTCCCATTTTTTCGCTTCCCCCTCGCTTCCGAGACGATTCAGAATTTTCTTCTAAGTGGTCCCACGCTTCCTAAATTTTTGAAAGTGCCTCGCTTCCCGCTCCCGCTTCCCGTATCGCTTCCAGCTCCCGCTTCCTCGACTGGTAACTCTGGTTTTAACAACACCCAATCTCCTATTTGGAATTCTCTATCACTCCTATGTTTGCTATGTTGTTATTGCATCCTGTTTTGGGCTCCTTGTAGGTGAAACCTAAGTTTGCTCAAGAGCTGGTCTCCTTTAAGAAGTTGTGAGTTTACAAATTTGGTTCGTGCAAACTAATTTGTATAACAGACTATGGAAGGAGGTTGCCTTCTGTACAATGAGTCGAATGAAGTCATGCGGATAGCAAAGTACTAGGTAGTGTTGTCAGACCACTCAACCCATGGAAGTAGTCTGACCCATTGTTTGGGTCGATCACCCACGAAAGCCTGTAAATATGTTTTCAGGCATCAATTCAACACCTCTTTTTGTTTGTCCATCTAAGGGTGGTAAGAAGTACTCATGGTCAGCTTGGCTCCTTGGAGTTTAAAGAACTCCATCCAGAAGGTCTTAGAATTCCACCTTGGTACCTGCATTGAGAAAACGAGAGAGAAAGAGAGAGAGACGAAGAAAGGATTACGAGAGGGGCTGCGGCTCACGATTTCTGCATAACAGAAATCGTGACCTAATGCCTATATTAATACACTTAAGTGTACACAGTGGGTCGGGTCGGGTCTGGTGTATTATCCGAACCCGGATACAAATAAAAACATACAAATAAAAACAGACTTATACAGGAATGGATCTCGGGTCTGGTACAGGATCCAGACCCGGGACACTATTCACCTTTTTCACCCCCCCCCCCTCAAGTTGATCATGGTTATGGACCATGCACAACTTGCCTTTAAGCGTCAAAAAACGATCCTTGATTAACCCTTTCGTAAATAGGTCCGCAACTTGTCTTTCAGTATTGACGAACTCAGGCTCAATCTCTTTTTCTTCAACTTTCTGTCTCACAAAGTGTTGGTCAATCTCAATGTGCTTAGCACGACTCTGATGTACTAGATTGAATGACATGTTTATAGCACTTTGGTTGTCACATAGCAAGATAGTATGGGAGATCTTTTCTCCTACTTCAGTCAGTAGATGTCTGATCCATGTGACTTCGGCAGTAGCAGCAGCCATAGATCTATACTCAGCCTCAGTACTTGATCTAGTGATAGCCTTTTGTTTTCTACTGCTCCAAGAGACTAAATTTCTTTCAATGAAGACACAATGTCCTGATGTAGATCTTCGTTCATCAAGATCTCCTGCCCAATCTGCATCACAATATACAGTGAGTCTATGATCATCTTTGCCATATGACTGTGGTGAGTATGTCAATCCATCCCCAATAGTCTCTTTCAGATATCTAAGGATTCTCTTGACAACTTCCATATGTCCAGTACGTGGTGCATGCATAAATTGAGACACTTGATTGGCTGAATAAACAATATCAGGTCTGGTGAATGTGAGGTACTGTAACATTCTTATTATGCTTCGATACCTGGTGGGGTCATCACACAAATTTCCATCATGAGCGCTAAGTTTTGATGAAGCACGCTCGAAGTTCCCAGAGGTTTGCAGTCTTTCATGCCTACCTTGCTGAGAACATCTACGGTGTACTTGTGCTGAGTGAGTGTCAAGCCATGAGCCTGATTATCAACTTCTACACCAAGAAAATAGCGTAGAGCTCCAAGATCTTTCATCTTGAACCTCTGACCTAGTAAGACTTTTACTTCTTTGATGTGGGCCGCAGAGTTTCCTGTGATAACAATATCATCGACATATATTAATAACAGAGTGGTCACAGTCTGACTTCTAAAAATAAACAATGACTGGTCCAGCATGGAACGTGAAAATCCATGTTTCTGAATCTCTAGTGAGAAGCTGTCAAACCAAGAGCGAGATGCTTGTTTCAGACCATAGATAGCTCTTTTTAACCTGCACACATGAGTTTTACAATTTTGTTCTTGATATCCAGGGGGGTGCTCCACGTACACTTCCTCCTTCAAGTCCCCCATGCAAGAAAACATTTTTTACATCAAGCTGACTCAACTTCCATCCATGTTCAACAGCCAGAGAAATAATAATCCGAATTGTTCCCATTCTTACAACTGGACTAAAAGTCTCATCATAGTCTTGCCCTGCTTCTTGAGTGAATCCTTTTGCCACGAGCCTTGCCTTGTATCGTTCAATGGTTTCATCTGGCTTGTACTTTATCTTGTAGACCCATTTACATCCGACAACATTTTTGTCAAGTGGTCTAAGAACAACTTCCCAGGTTCCACATTCATACAAAGCTTGCATTTCATCATTCATGGCTTCTACCCACTTGGTAGAAGTGGCTGCCTGATAGTACATAATGGGCTCATCTTCCTTATTGAGAGCAGTTAAAAAGAGTTGAAGATCCAAAGAGAAATTGTTATAGTTAACTCACCTATCAATGAGATGTCGTATACGGCTTGATTTTCTGACCTCAAGAGTGTGAGAAGGAGTCGGATTGCTGACTGAGACATGATCTGAATGGCTTGATGTTGTTGGTTCTGTTTAGAATAGACAATGCCTTTGTATCTGCTCGGTACTTTCTCTAAATTCTGTGGCTCCGACGTCTCAGTGTTCTCAGACATCTCTTCTTCTTGCTGCACACAATCTGATGAACATGCTTCATTGGAGCCAGCAAAAAGTTCTGAACTCAACCAAGGATAGTAAACTTCAGTTAGTATATTCGTTGCATCAACTTTGTCATCAAAATTTTGTTCATCAAAGACAACATTTCTTGAGATTCTGATACGTTTGTTGGTGGGATCATAACACCGATATCCTTTGTAGTCATCTGCGTATCCCACAAACCTACACTTCTGGGCTTTGTCCTAAAACTTGTTTCTCAGGGAACAATCAATATGCACATAGCAAACACATCAAAAAACACGCAGATCATGATAACTAGGATGAGCTCTAAAGAGACAGTGATAAGGAGACTTATTTTCTAGAACGACCATGGGCAATCTATTTATCACATGCACGACAAAATGAAAAGCTTCTGTCCATAGGTTGATGGGAAGATTGCTTTCATGAAGCATACTCACGGCACTTTCAACAATATGTCTATGTTTTCGTTCAACAATGTCATTTTGTTGAGGAGTGTGAGGGCAGGACACCCTTCTTCCTATTCCGTTATTTCGAAGAAAAGAAATAAAATCACGGGATTGAGAATTCCCCACCTCCATCACATTGGAAAAATTGAATGGACTCAAAAAATTGATTTTTGACCAAGGAAAAGAAATTTTGAAACAAAGAAAAGACTTCTGACTTATTTTTTATGAAATATATCCAAGTATATCGAGAACTATCAACAAAGATTAGATAATTTCTGCTTCCAGACCCAGAGACAATTGGGGCAGGTCCCCACACATCAGAACAAATAATCTCAAAAGGTTTCGAAGCTCTCTTATTAATGGAATGGAAAGGCAATACATGACTCTTACATGAAAGACAACTAAAACATTTATGATTACTCTCATCCACATTAAGACTTTCTTTTGGAATGAGATTATTAGAAACAAGTTTCTCAATAAAATGACTCCCACAATGTCCTAACCGACTATGCCATAAGAATGGCTTATTACATTCAGAGATACTAAAAACACTGGAAGAAGAGGATGAACATGACTCTAACGAAGGCTTCGAAATCAGGTGAGCAGGGCGAACATCATGACATTGAGCTTCTTCAAAGACATACATGGTGCCTCGTCTCTTTCCTTCAGCGAATGTTTCCCTCGTGCGTAGGTCCTTGACCTGCACAGAGAAATGAGTGAATTCAACTGAAGCATTATTATCATCAATAAGTTTAGAGACGGAGACAATATTTTTCTTAATGTCAGGAGCATGAAGAACGTCAGAAAAAGTAAGAGTGGAATGTGACATGAGAATGACAGTCTTTCCAACATGAGAAACAGGATGGTGGGATCCGTCTCCAGTGACAATCTTACTTTTTCCGAAATAAGGAATAGGGTTAGAAATTTTACCTGCATCGCTGGTTACATGAGTTGCTGCCCCTGAATCGACAAACCATGTGCCTTCATCACTCTGCTTCAATTTTAACTCTGACAAGGCATATATCAACAAATCTTTAATCTCTCTACTGTCTCTGGTATTTGTAAACTTTCTTTTGGTTTCTGTCTGCGGACCCTTTTCTTTATTCTCTGGATTATGCCAACAATTCGCCTTGATATGCCTCTTCTTGTTACAAAAGAAGCAAGTAGGAATGGATCTTGGTCCCTGCGCATGAGCTGACATGTTTGGAATGGGAAGCAAACCACGCGCTCTGTGTCCACTTCGCCCTTGTCCTCCTCGTCCCCGTCCTCTACCATAAGTCACTCCTGTGGTCAAAACTTCTTGAGTATTTGGATGATTATGAGTTTCTTCAGAGAATCCCTTCAGAGTCATTTCATACTGGATCAATTTGGCTCGTAACTCATCGAAGGTGAGAAGAACAGGAAGGCACAATAGTGATGTAACTATCATATTGTAGTAAGATCCCAATCCACTCAGAGTTTGTTGCACCATGTCATTATCACTAACGGCACACCCTATAACTGCAAGCTGGTATGTGATAATCTTTATCTTGTTCAAATATTCCATGATGGTCATAGAATCTTTCCTTAGCAATTGAAATTCCCTTTTTAGAAAAACCACTCTTGCTTGAGAAACCTGCAAATACATCTGAACCAGTCGTTCCCAGAGTTGTAGCGTTGTACAGTTGTCAGGAATGGCAACGAGAATCTCTTGAGACATAGTTGATGTGATGTAAGCAACAACTGATTGATCCTTCCTTTCCCAATTGAGAAATTCAACATTTTTGACATACACGATTGAACTCGCCCCTTGGTCATCTTTTTCTTCTCTCGGGATAAATTCTGCTGGGACTGAAGTGGTTCCATCCAGGTGACCTAAGAGGCCTTGACTCCTTATAAAAGGAATAATTTGTCTCTTCCAAATCAATAAATTTGAGGTGTTTAACTTTTCAGAAACAAGCTGGTTGAGAAAACTTGAAGAAAGGTTTGATTGAGAGTGATAAGGATCCATTGAGAATTTGAATCAACAGAAGTATCCACAAAAAATTCTAATCTTTTTTTTTTTGGAACAGAGGGTCGTAAAATGACAGAATCAGAGGATGCAGGAACTCAAGTTCAACTTGTGAAAACTGCTATTCAACGATGTGTGAAAAACACCTTCACACATTAAATATATTTGCAGAAATAAGAATCAGGAAGGGAACTATACAGTAAACATATATTTAAATGTGCAAGTACGAGGAGAAGGGTGGACCCAAGAAGATCGAACAGACAAGTAATAAAGAAATGTCAAATAGGCAATATCAATAAAAGAAACAGGAATCGTGATTGGTCTGATGTTTCATAGTCGATTTCAGCGATTCACGTGAAACACAACCACTCCTTTTACTGTTTGGGTTCGCGTGAACAAAATTCACGTGAGCCTCAGATCCAAGAGGGAAACAGACCCACTTGAGGTGTGGGTACACAGAATAATTCAGGAAAGAGAAGAAGAATGAGGGAAGAAGAAGAGAAAAGAAGAAGAGTAGATAAGGGGTAAAAAAAACTTTAAAATTTCGATTGAATGTCAGAACCTGTTTAAGAGAGATGAGGGCTTCAGATTGGCTGTTGATGGGTTCGGCTGAAGGAGATGGAGAGGACTCGCTGAAGGAGCTGTTGATGGGTTCGGCTGAAGGAAATAGAGAGGACTCGCTGAAGGAGCTGTTGATGGGTTCGGCTGAAGGAGATGAAGGCGTGTCGCACCTGACGAGAACCTTTTCCGGCCCTTAGACAGATCTCTGCTTTGATACCATCTTAGAATTCCACCTTGGTACCTGCATTGAGAAAACGAGAGAGAGAGACGAAGAAAGGATTACGAGAGGGGCTGCGGCTCACGATTTCTGCATAACAGAAATCGTGACCTAATGCCTATATTAATACACTTAAGTGTACACAGTGGGTCAGGTCGGGTCTGGTGTATTATCCGAACCCGGATACAAATAAAAACATACAAATAAAAACAAACTTATACAGGAATGGATCTCGGGTCTGGTACAGGATCCAGACCCGGGGCACTATTCACCTTTTTTAGAAGGAACTCAGAAAGGTAAGGTCACGATCACTCACAATGACTCATGGCATCCTGTGGAGCTCACCTAAAAGCTCTTCTATCACTGAAATCAAATATTAGACCTTGATAGTAATTTTGTTTAAGGACTGATAGTCGACGCAAAACCTCCAAGATCCGTCCTTTTTATGAAAAAAAATAGGAGATAAGAAAGGACTCTTGCTGGTCTGGATCATAATAGATTGAAGCATCTCCTTAACCAAATTTTCAATTTTGTCCTTCAACACTTCGGCATACAAGTAAGTTTTGACATTGGCCACCTGGGCCTCAGTTACAGTTGGTATGTGATGGGCGTGGGACCTTTCGGTGGGACTTCCTTACAATTGCCAAGTATCCAAGGTTGTTAAATGCGATGAGGCGAAGCGAGGCGTTGAGCCTGCGCTTCGCCTCTGAGGCGTACGCCTCTCACAACTGGAATGGAAGTGAAGCGGTGGGAGGGGAGGCAGTAAGAGAAGGACCACCCGCCCAGCTGGTACGGAAGCGACGGATATGCCGGTCGTCCGGTGGTCGGAGAAGACTGAGCAGCAGCTGCAGCACAGCAACTCCGGTGGTCGGTGGTCACAACTGGTCGGAGGTTGATGAGGGGCGCATCACAGCAACGCCTCAGTACCTTGAGCGTGCGCCTCGCCTCTGAGGCGTACGCTTCAGGTACTGAGGCGTACGCCTCTCACAACACTGCAAGTATCTACTCCAATTTGAAAGCAATGAGAACCCACATCTAAGGTATGAAGCAGGAACAATTGCCCACATTGGCGCAAAGCCTTGAGCATAGGTTTGTAACCTATTATCTCTGGGGAAAACCGAGTACTCATGATCTCCACATATTGGTTCTCATGCTCGAACGTCATCTGCATGGACTTAAAGTCCTACATGATGGTTCCTACGGTTCGCAACTACTGCATCCCTAGAACCAAGTCTATCCCCTTTAACGGGAAGGACAAATGCATCCAAATATAAGATAGTGCATTGGATCTCGAGAGCCAAATTGGTGCATTTGGCTTGACAATGTAGCTTGTTGTCATTACCAACAACGACTTCAAAAGGAACATGTGAAGTGGTTGGCCACTTAGCTTTTTTGGCCGTTTGGGCACATATGAAATTATGTGTGTTGCCCATGTCTACGAGGATGGAAAGTGTGGTGCCTTTGAGAGTCTTTTGAATCCTCGTGGTTTGGGGCACTTTCACTTCAGCAAGTGCATGGAAGGATATCTCCATGACTTCCTCTTGTGGGTCATCCTCGTTCTACTCTTCCTCCTCATCTCTCTCCTCACTTTTATTTTCACTATAAAAAACAAAATATATATGCATGGTCTTACATTTGTTGCCAGGACACCATATTTTATCATAATGATAACATAGCCCATTTTTTCTCCTTTCAACCATTGCATCATTGGACAACTTTTGAACATGAAATTTTATATTTTTAGAACTATCAGAGGAAGATTTGTAATCGTCTCCGCCGGTGGCTGCATTGGACCCGATTAGTCAACTCTTGGAGGAAGAACACAATTCAAGCTGATTGGGTTTCGGACTGGATCCGATCCAAATAATTTTTTTGGACTGATCCTGCTAATAGCACTCCAAGATGCTGGTAGGATGACTGACCTACACTTCGATTTGTAGCTCATAGCAAAGGCTCACTATGAATGTCCCTATAAAGGTCTCATGTGACCAATCTAGTACCAAGTTACTGAGCCGTTCAAATTCAGATTGGTACTCCATCACGCTGCCCACTTGACAGATTTTGGATAGGGATACATTGTGGTTGACATATGCTGAAGGTTCAAATCGCAGTACTAGGGCACATGAAAACGCATTCCAGCTGGGCACTCCTAGCTTTGTTTCAAACCAGTAGTACCAACGCACCACATCTTCCTTTAAATGGATCGAAGCAATCGACACTTTCCCTGTTTCCGGGGTTTGCATTACTCGAAAGTAATGTTCTGCTTGAAAATCTAGCTAATAGGATCCTTACCATCGAACGAGGGAAATTTTAATCGGGGTTGCGGAATTTGGTTGTTCCGCGTTGAGTTTTCCGAGTGGGTGTCATGGTTTTCTGGCCCATGTTGGTTGAACCCACCAGGATTTCCAGAGGCTTGGTTGTTCATGAATTCACGCATTATGGCAGCTAGATCATCAATCTGGATGTTAAGTTCTCCCATTTGGAGTTGGGTTTCAGTTCTCAATGAGTCCACAACTATGTCACATGGGTGCGGGTGCAGGCGCGGGTGCGGGTGCGGGTGCGGGTGCGGGTGCGGGTGCGGGTGCGGGGATTCGGCACTTCCAAAAAACCCGGGTGCGGGGGTGCGTCAGGGGCAAAAATGTAAAATATATATAAGGGGGTCGGGGGGTTCCCCAGACAATTTTTTCAAATTTCATTTTATATACAGTTGCACGATAGCGCACCCATCTAGTCAGGAGAACAGTGAATACTAATAGCCAGCAAGGCTACCACCATAATTATCATTTATTATGGAGAGAGAAAATCCTTTACGAAAAAGAAGGATCAAGATTGAAAAGGCAGGAGCAGCAGCAGCTGTCAACAGATTTTTTTTAAAAAAAAAATTCTGTAGCCCATTTCATAGGGCAATTTTTTTTTTAAAAAAAAATCCAAAAAAAAATGAACCTAAATGATCCCAGGTGCGGTCAACGCACCCAGGATCAGGTTGACCGCACCCGGTGCGGCACCCTGCTAGCCGAATCCCTGTGACAGGTCCACAAGTTCCTGGGCGCCACGAGTCACTATTGTTCATATTAGGCTGGTATGTCCGCAGGATAAGGTGTTGCTGGCTAGTATAAGTTGTCGGTTCTGGGGTCTAGGTGAGGTTCTACGACGGGTAAAAGCGTCGGTCTTGATGTCTAAGGTAAGGTGCATGTATTTTTTTGAGATTTTAAAATGATTTTAAGGGCTTTAAAATGACTATACTACAGGCGGTGGTTTTGGGACAGTTTCAGGATTCGTCAATCCTAGGCTGGTAGGGTCTGGTATTTCGGCTATATCTCAAGACTGGGCTATGATTTTTTCGAGCCGTAACTTGGGTTTGATTCAGAATAGGTAGGTCTATTTTGTCTTAAAATTTCAGATTTTTTTATGGAAGGGTCGCTGAATGGCAGCGTTCAGAAGTCGGGTATGGGTTTAGTGTCAGGTTCAGGACTAGGTCAGCAAGTATGATATGTCTGCAATGAGTAAGGAACCGCGCATGATGGGTAGCATATCTGAGTTTGAATTTTTACCCACGGTTCTACCGGTGTGGACAAGGTCACAATAATTTTTGGGCCTCTAGATTGTCTAAAAACTTTTTGAATCCAGGAACCTGAATCAATTCCTGTCCAGATTTCTACTAGAGCAGTCAGAACGTAAGTCTAACTTGGGATAGGCAGAACAGGGCCTATACTACTCCGATTTAAGCAAAACAAAATTTGATTCTAGAGTTCGAGAAGTGAAGAATAGTTAACCAAAATTACAACTTCAAATTCGTTTGTTGTAGATCGGGACACGTCTAAGTGTTTAGGCAAGGTTGGATCTGACCGCTACTATGTCTATGGACACCGAGTTTGTGTCCAAATAGCTCCAACGGTGAGAATGTCGGATCTTGCTTCGATCTTCGCTCCAATAGCCGAGGATGGCCTACTCAAATACCAAATGATAGCAGCCTAGAGGTTGAAGAAGGCGTGGGCACTAGAGAGAGAGAGAGAGAACAATTTAAAGAGAGAGATAGGGTTGCATGTTTTTGAAAGGAATGAGGGAAGGATCTCTCCTTTGGCAAGAGCCAAGGAGCTAATCTTTTTCCTAAGGAAAGTCAAATCCTACCAAATTGCTTAGTAGGCTAAATTGAGAAACCTCAATTGAAATTTAGGAATGAAATTGGATGCTTTCAACATTGCCATCCAAGTTTAAATAAAATCCCTACCTCTTCGTTGTTCTACCTTGAGAGGATCTCTAGGAGAGATTGTCTTCTCAGGCTAAAGACGATCTGGCTGTTCCACCTTGAGAAGATCTCTAGGAGAGATTGTCTCCTCAAGCTAAAGACGATATTTCCCCTAGGGGGCGTTGAGCCAAGTAAAAGGATCACAATGGCCCTAGTGAGGCGTTGAGCCAAACAGAAGGACCTCCTTACCCCTAACAATTCAAATAATGTTCATGCAACCCTTATTGACCCAAAAAACCATTGTATCCCTCTCAACAACCCTTAATACCCCATATACCCACTTGGATCATCAGATCCATAAGTTCCTAATGATAGAGATATCCAACCCCGCCCCAAACTGAAAATATAAAATTAAAGGAAATTCATGAGGGTTGCGCCAAGTTTCTATCACCGTCCTAGTAAGATTGAAAGTCAAAATGGTAGAGTTCAACAATGAGTTATTTTATTATCCTTTTTATCATATCTTTCCCAATGTCCTACCATTTTTTTAAATTTCTATTTTCATGAATAGCATCAAGATTGCTTTTATATGTTCTTGCTATCACAAGGTGTCTAACAACATATCTATAGTAGCTGGGAGTGCATTGCAGCAGCAAAGGGCGCAATCTAAGTTATGTAGATCGCTCCTAAAAGGTATATAAAGTTGAGAGCTCAATATGCACCGGGAAGTATCATGCTTTTATGTCTAGCAAAAAAATCTTAAGCACTAACAGTTAAAGAAACTGAACACATCTTACATTTGCAATTACTTTGTTGTGAATGTCCATAAGGATGACAAGTTGGGTTGCAGTCTACACCAAGGTTGCCAGACTAGGAAGCGGAAGCAGGAAACGATATGGAAGCGGAAGCGACAAGCGATGCATTTTAAAATACATAGGAAGCGGGAAGCAAGGAATAAAAAAAGCAATATAAAAATTGAATGAGAATAAAAATGGAATGCAAATAAAAACTAAAATAAAAGTGACTTCTTAAATTTCATGATTTTTTAATGTAAGAATTAAATTTTTAACAAAGTCTAAAAATGACGACTGCCAATTTAGAGAAAGCAAATGGAAGTGAGTGAGAAGCGTGAGAGGAAACACATAAAAAACATGAAAAGTAGAGTGAAAAAACATATAAAAGGAATAGATGAAGCGTGTGGAAAGCATAGGAGAAGCGTGGGAGAATCGAGATACGCATCAAGTTTCGAAAGCGAGGAATATCGCACTTCTGAAGTGAGCTTCCCACTTATCTAAGAAGCTTCCGGTAACTCTGGTCTCCACACTAGAGTTATGACAAGTATGGGCTAGGCCGAACCTGGCCAGATGGGACTCTCTCAATGTCATAAGCCTTGTTCTTGGAAAAATCATAACAACAAAAATTTGTGATAGATTAAAAATTCTTGTTTTTCAAGAAAACATCAGGAAAATTGGTGTATAGATTCATAGAAAAATTAAAAATATAACGCATAATTGTAAATAAAATAAAATATATTAAAATAGTTGTTTTTATAACATCAATACCGGAATAAAATACAACATTTTCAATATAGAACTATTTTGAAACTATCCTGCTTTTCTCAGAAATGTATTGGCCTTTGAAATATCATGACATTCTCAAAATCAAGGTTGTTAAATGCGATGAGGCGAAGCGAGGCGTTGAGCCTGCGCTTCGCCTCTGAGGCGTACGCCTCAGCCTCTCACAACATGAGTGTGATGCCTCAACGCTAAGTATTATCTAAAGTATCGTAAAAATATGTGGCATCACACTCAACGCCTCGCACTAGTGAAACATTTCACTAACTTGCACTGCTGGATGTCAGAAACATGGGGAGTATAGTTGACTTAAATGGCATATTAGAAGTGAAACACTGAAACTTTACTTTAAGCGCATCACAACAACGCCTCAGTACCTTGAGCACGCGCCTCGCCTCTGAGGCGTACGCTTCAGGTACTGAGGCGTACGCCTCTCACAACACTGCTCAAAATATCACCGATATATCTATATAGTCTGCATCATCTTTTGTCACTTCTTTACTTGTATTAAATTGTTCCTTTTCTTCCTAAATTACAATTAAGGATACTCTTGTTATTAGTGCTTCATTTGTCTTTTGCATGGTTTTAAAACTCGCCGAGTCAACTCGGTTGACTCGGCTCGGCCCTCCAGTGAGTCAACCCAGCAGGGTAAACTCGGCTTGCCTTGACTCGGCCTGACTCGGCCGAGTTCTGGGATATTTGAAATTTGATTTTTTGGGTATTTCAAAATAACAGTTTAATAATAAATAATAAATTACAAGACAAACCAGTTCAAAGATACAATAATCTATCAATCTTTATGTGTTGATTAAACATATTGGCAAAAAAAATGATTCAAAGATCTAACAAAAAAGTAAAGCATACACATATCGGTGCTTGTACGTCATGTTCTGGTGTTGGGTGCCTTTGAGTGTTGTTTTATGAACACATATCATATCCTTCATTGTATATAAAAATACATTTTTGTACAAAGTCTGCATCATACCTGTGCATAACAATCTGTACCCTGTCATCCTTATTTTTTGACAGAAACACCCATATCATACCAGTTGTGCTGATCTTGTACAGTATGCTTGTACATGTATCCATGTGACAGCATTTCCCTTGGTCATAATTGGAATTTCTTCTGGTGATTCATTCTCTTATTGTTGTTTTGCCTTGTTGCAACTAATTCAATCTAACTTTTTATGCAAGATGATGTGTTGCTGTTCTCAATGAGGTGAGATCACTAGAAAGGATCAAAGGAAAGCTAACAAAAGCTAGGGTGTCTTCTGGAGAAGTTTAGCTGAAATTCCTAAACCATTCTATTTAGAAATTTGAGTTTAAGTATGTTTCTAGACTCAGTTACATGGGGCCTTCATTGAATACCAAAGACATGCTTGTTATGAAGAAGTTTCTTCATGTAACTTGATCTTTCCATGTGACCTTGTTATGAAGAAGTTTGTACTTTTTCTACTCTGAACTTGCAATTTTTTATTGTCAACTCTTTAGACTATATGTTTACTGAAAAACATGGTTTGATACAAATTATATATTGTTTTTCTTTTAAAATCAAAAGTTAACAAAACTCGGTCCGAGTCACCGAGTTGACCCGCCCAATCACTAGTCAATAAAGAACGAGTCGAGTTCCGAGTCACGGGTTTTAAAACCTTGGTCTTTTGTATATTGTTTAGGATTTGTCTGTCATTGCTGCCCCTTAGTGTAAAAGGCCATTTACTGCTCTGTTGCTTTCTAATGTCTGCATGAGAGTTCAATTCTTGAGTTGCGGCTCTGGTGATTTCATGATATCAGATTTAGAAGCTTAACTTGCAGAATGTGACCCAACATTCATCAACATAGTACTTAAGTGCTCTTAGAAGGCATATTGGTTAGTGCTCTTAGAAAGCATTTGGGTTGTTCTTCCTTTGCAGCTATGCTTAGCAAGTTCACTGATCTAGCTATGTATTTGGCAAATTTCTTACCTTTTCTTGTCTCATCCCTTAGGTTTGGGTTGTTTTTGGACATTGCATTGATTGTCTGGTGGAGTGTTTATGTATTTGTCCTTTTTACCATGAAGATAATTGCACTTATCGAGTCGAGGCCCTGAAGACAGGCTTCTTATCTTGTTTGATGCATTTCTATCGCACCTGCAATCTTTCAATACAGACTAAATTGCCCTAGTGTGCTACACTCGTTCTCACACATACAAGCAGTTCACTCTCCTTTTCATCCCTTAAAACTGTCGACCAGCACCTGGAGATACTTCATCAGCGTCTGTTTTATCAGTGCTTCTTATTGTTCACTGCAGAGCTTATTTTTCTCACGCTGATGACTTATATGGCACATCTCTTTCTAGATTGGGCATAAAAGATGGGATTTCAGACCACATTATTTTTTAGTATTGCAAAAAAAGGACCGGGTTGATGATAGTTGTCAGAATAAGGACATTTGTGTCACCCTACATGCAACTCCATGTTTTGTCAGAAATAAAAAAAGCAAAACTTGATATTTTCATGACCAAATTTCTCTATTAGTCATACACCATTGGACTGCATTCTGAAATTATTTCACCATAGTTTCATGCATAAAACATTTGATAAATCATGCACTGTTCATCTTCTAATCTGAAACATACGAAATCTTAGGTTTAACTTTGATTGTTTATGCTTGTAGCATAGGGAATAGTTGCTTTTCCTGTATATTGCAATTAATATTCATGCTATATTTTTACATGACTCATTGATGCAATGCAGCAGTGACTTCAGTTTTTTGAAACACAAAAGTGACAACATATTTTATTAGGCAATTCTAGTTTATTTTCTATTCGCTCTATTGGGTAACTGAACACTCTTTATCAATTGTGTGTGCTTCATGCATATTATTTCACATGTCAAGCAGAAGTAAGATTTTGAGAAGAATGGATGATATGGCTGATCTTAGCAGGATGAGTTCAATGTAGCAGGGAGCCATCAACTAATAAGAAAACAATAAACCAAAATTCTTCATGCACATGGATTAAGAAAAGATGATACTCAAGCATAATGAGTTCACTAACATGGAATAAATAATTGAAAGGCCATCACGTGATGCATGACTGGACGCTAAACGTTCTGAAGAATATATGTAGCACAGAAAGCACCAGAACAATCAGATAGTATCCAAGATGAATTTGAATTGCTGAAAAAACATATGCTGCGAACCCACAACCAGCAAGATAGTAGAAATTAATAAACTTCCAATAGAATTTAAATGGACGCACCTGTTGCTAACAGTAAACATTTCCTCATTTTGGTTCATGATAAGATGGTCAAGAGGGCAGTACTGTTCCCCGGTTTCCTGGTCATGGACAACTGCATGGCGATGACTAAAAGTACCTCTTTCCACATCCTGACCACTCAGTCTAACATGATTTCCTTCTATCAACAGTGTGGCAAAGGCAAGCGCCTCACCAACAGCCCAGTCAATGCCCTCACCTGTTTCAATCATCTGAGCTCGTTGCTCAAAAATCTTTTTGACTGCTCGATGAGGCTTGAATGTCTCGGGAAGTGTGGTGATGGCTTTCCCAACATTCTTTAAAATTTCTGGTTTCACCCTATAGGATATCATGATATTAAAACATGCCATGAAATAATGTGCAAATGAAATATGTCCAATCACAAAAAACAGTCCATAACTCCATACCCAGTGTTACGAATACGAGAAAGCTGCTCAGGTGTCTTAAACCCAGTCCAATATGCAGAAAGCCAATCTCTTCGTTTTGGTACATAGTCTTTGCTGTTTATAAATTCTTCATTCAAAATAGAATTCACTTTATTATGTATTGAATCAACATCTTCTTTGGTTAGCTGCCCAGACTCTAGAAGCTGTTTTTCATAAATGTCCATAGCCCGAGGATGGTTCCTAATCACCTGTTGCCATTCAAAAGCAAATACAATTTATTTGCTAAATTTACCTCTGAGAAATAATGAACAAATGAACGAATAAAATCTACAAGGTGACTTTTTCTCACTGAAACTGAGATTTAGGTAATAACCAGAATGCCAAAAAAAATCACCAGGGAAAATCACCACCTAGAATGATAACATATGATGAACACTATGCACCAAGTTTTTTTCATGGTAAAAGTATGACAGTAAAAATAAAAAATTTCAAACTGAGATTACAACCAAGGTTGTTAAATGCGATGAGGCGAAGCGAGGCGTTGAGCCTGCGCTTCGCCTCTGAGGCGTACGCCTCTCACACTGGTATGGAAGTGAAGCGGTGGGAGGGGAGGCAGTAAGAGAAGGACAAGCGCCCAGCTGGTATGGAAGCGAGGGATATGCCGGTCGTCCGGTGGTCGGAGAAGACTGAGCAGCAGCTGCAGCACAGCAACTCCGGTGGTCGGTGGTCACAACTGGTCTGAGGTTGATGAGGGGCGCATCACAGCAACGCCTCAGTACCTTGAGCGTGCGCCTCGCCTCTGAGGCGTACGCTTCAGGTACTGAGGCGTACGCCTCTCACAACACTGATTACAACAGAGAAAAGTTCATCGGTGAAATTCTCAATATATTAACAGAAATATCACAAATTAATTTGTACATCTAATAGAAAGGTAAAATGTCTAGCTAGCAGAACAGACTACCAAATTTTTTAGATGAGAAAGAAAAAAAAAGATAGAGAGAGAGAACAGACTGTCAAGTTAATGGACGGTGATGGGTAAATACAAAAGAGGACTTACCCGATACATTTTGGGCTGTGTGAAGGATGGCTCATCAATCTCATTGTGTCCAAAACGGCGATAACACACCACATCCACAACCACATCAGAATGGAAGGTCTGACGCCATTCAGCAGCAAGTTCAAAAACATGAACAACAGCTTCAACATCATCACCATTGACATGGAAAATAGGAATATTCAAAGCTTTTGCAACATCCGTGCAATATTGAGATGATCTACCAGATCTTGGATCAGTAGTGAAAGCCACTTGGTTGTTCACGACAATGTGAATTGTCCCACCAGTTGCATAATTTGGAAGGGCACTCAGATGCAAAGTTTCATAGACTACACCTTGACCTGCAAAACTTCCATCCCCATGGATCAGCACAGCCAAGTTTTTAGTCCTATCCTCATCATTGGAGTAATACTGCTTAGCTCGAGTTTTCCCAAGCACAACTGGATCCACAGCTTCTAGATGGCTCGGGTTTGCAACTAAAGAGAGATGGATTCTCTTCCCACCTCTGGTTGGCCGATCATAGGATGTACCTAAATGATACTTCACATCACCACTTCCTGTGTATAACCCAACTCCATCAACAGGCTTTGTTCCACCAGTAAATTCACTGAAGATTTGGGCTAAGGGCTTCCGGACCACATTCCCCAGAACGTTCAATCTTCCTCTGTGTGACATGCCGATAACAATACTTTCGACCCCAAGATCTGCTGCTCTGTCAAACATTTCTTTCATGCCAGGGATCAGAGTCTCCCCTCCTTCAAGACCAAATCTCTTTGCCGCTGTCCATTTAGTAGCCAAGAAGTTCTCGAATTCGGTACTCCAGATAAGCCTATCAAGAATAAGCTCACGGCGCTGCTGATTGTATCCTCTGGGATTCACTGTCTCAATCTTATCCCTCAACCAGTTACACTTGTTTCGGTCTGCGATGTGCATATACTCATACCCTATAGTTCCACAGTAGGCCCGTTCAAGCTTGCCCAATATAGCTCTGAGTGTTTGAACAGGGCGGTTCTCCGACAGAAACCCAGCCATCTTCCACACCCCAAGAAAGAACTCTCTATCCAAATCTGCATCAGTGAACCCATAGAGTGCTGGATCCAGATCAACTGATATTTCTCTTTCCTCCAAACCTAGAGGATCCAAATTGGCTTTCGTGTGCCCACTGACCTGGTAAGCTCTAACGAGCAACAAGAGACGCATACTCTCCTGGATTGTCTGGCCCGAAATCCCCGGCGAGGTCGCAGCCTGCCCAACAAAATTCCTAAAGAAATTATCCCAGGATTCATCTACACTCGATGGGTCAGCCTCCCAAGCTCTCTGCAACTCCTCCAGATAAACACTGCTCGTACCATTGAGGAAGCTATCAGTCAACCTTGAGAGCGGCACCGGATGAGGAACGGGAGCCGCTTGGGCCTGTGATTTGCGAACTGTAGAATGAAAGGCACGGCCATATGATGGAGCCGTCCATGTTCTTCGAGTCGAATAAGAAGCCTTTGCTAAGTTCCTCCTAACAGCAGCTCTGGCTAGCCCAGATGCAGCTCTAAACCAAGCCATTTCTCGAATCCGAGCAGGCCCAACTCAAAGAAAAGCACCCTCCCTACCGACTGTTAACAGAAGCACCAGACCCCTTTTCCAGAAAACTCATACACACACCAAAGCACCCATTTTTCTTCTCTCAGTTTCTCCTGATCCTACAAAATCCTATTCCACAAGAAACACCATAAAAAACCAAATTCTTCAGAAAAAACAAGCAACCCATCAAAATACTCATTCGATGAAGCACAACAAACCAATCAGACAAGGCAAAAAAAGACAAGCACAACCACAGCAATAAAGCTCACCCAATCAATCAATCAACAAAGAGAAACCAATGAACCCTAAAAAGCCCAAAAACCAGAAACACATATCCTTGAGAAAATCATTCTTTCATCCATTTTATCATAAGAATGACCAAACAACCCAATCAGATGAAGAGAAAAACGCAATCATTTTTCAGGAATTAACAAGAAGAGAGAGAGAGAAAGAAGTTGGGGAGGGCGAGAACCATAAAATTTTTAGGGCTTTAAGAATGAAATGAGAGAAGGAAGAAACAGGAAAAGGAAACTCAATAAAGGGAAACAAACAAACAAACTTTCGCTAAGTGGGGTTCGCGAAATCCACAATTCCTCACACACCAAGAGAGAGAGGTACCGATAGATGGTCGGAAGCTGCAAAAAGAATCCGAGGGAGCTGCGCCGGCGGCTCTGTCTCTTTCTCTTTCTCTTTCTCTTTCTTTCTCTCTCTCTCTCTCGTATAGGCCACTTTCCCAGCAGTAAGGAGGAGAAGAGAATTTATCTTCTTCCCCCCTGTAAAAGATGTCAAATGCAGTTGCCCCGCTCAAGGTCATGCATTTTACGTTTCGGCTCCTCGTGTCGTGTCAAAGCTGGGAAACGAGGCGAGCAGCTCGCTGTTCGGCTTAGAGCTCGGCTTGTGAAATGCTCGTAGGTCCGTTGGCTCAGACATTAAGCTCAGCGAGCCGAGCTATGAGTCAGCTTACTAGATACCGAAGCTGATTATGAACAAAGAAAGCTAGGCTTGGCCCAAATTGGCTCATGTAGGCTCGTTTTATATATTATATTTTATACTTTCATTATATATATATATATATATATATATATATATATATATATATATATATATATATATATATATATGTGTGTGTGTGTGTGTGTTTATTCCATGTATTATTTATATTATTGAATTCGAAAAAACACCTAAAATACAGTTTTTTTAACGCAGCGGGAAACAAGCTCGAGCAGAGGTTGAGCCGAGCCGAAAGCCAGCGATCAGCTCATTTACCTGACTCATGTATAGCCTTTTTGTTTTAAAAATTCAGTAATGTAAACAGGCACATGTTTGGCATTAGTACCATACGAAGTAAAACCTGCTAATATTGTTTAACAAAATAAACTATTAGATGTGTTTGCCATGGTTTGCTTACTAAGAGACATGCTTTGGATTTAATTGTTTGGATAAAAAATTGATTTACTTTTATGGGAAATCTAGGGTTAAGCAGGCCTTTATCAATGCATTAATAAAAAAAATAGAAATTATATATCAGCGTTACAAGATTTATCAGCCAAACATGAAAATTTTGAAAGCTTTCTTTTAAAATAAGAAAATGTTGAAAGTTGTACATTAAATTTAGAGTGTAGTCACTAATTAATCTTGAATGGCCAAATCCCACGGTGTGATATTGTTAATTGTTCTCACCAGGTCTCTCTAGAAGGTTCAATGAAGATCATGTGATGTCAAAAAGTTTGTAGAACTTTGGCCTATACGATATGAGATAACTGGATTCCATGGGACTTTAGTAGCAAAGTTGAGCCCAAAAGGAACGGGCATCAAGGAGTAGAGAAAAGAAAAGATGAGAGAGAGAGAGAGTGAGAGGTATGTAAGGATCAACTCCTGCCGGGGCTTGATTCATGAGCTTGTCACGACCCTAACCCGAGGCAGAGCTTGTCACAAGCTAAGCTTTGCGAGCCGATCACGACTAGGGATGTCTGTGGATCCGGGCGGGTGCGGAGGACAAAGTCTTCATTCTCACACCGTTTCAAAATAGTGAGCTCTATCCCTAGTCCATACCCTTGAAGGGAAGACTTTTGGACCTTCACCTATGCCCCATCTCAAATTTACTGTCCTTGTCTCCATCCCTGTCCCTGCCCCCATCCCCACTCTCGTTCTCGCATCTCACCAAATTTATTGTCCCCATCTCCTACTACAGCATTTGTTAGAAAGAAGAGAAGGAGAGGTCGAGTTACCGAAAGGTCGACTTGTCACCTAAAGCAGCACAAAATGCCTTGAGAAGAGGCTAAAAGGGCAACCACGACGACCAAAAGAAAGAGAGGAAGGAAAACTGAAGAAGTCAAAATGATCGTTTTAGGTTTTAAGGTTAGAAATTTAGTATTAGGAATATATATAAGAGTATTTTTATTAACTAAGAGTATTTTTAGTCATTTTACTAACAAGAATTGGGGACGGGACGAGAAAAAGTGACCTCCATCCCCACTTCTCCCAGTCCATTGTCATCCCTAATCATGAGTTAGCTCATTTTCAAAAACAAAATTTAAAATATTTTTAAATATATATACATGTATAAAACCTATATTTATATAACCAGCTAATATGAACCAAACTTTACCTATTCATACTCAGCTTGAATACTTAAAGAACTGGCTTATAGCCTAGCTCGCCGAGCAGAACAGCTAGTCTGACACTTCTAAGAAAGGAAAGGAAAAGAGAAAGAAAAAGAAAAAGAGTCCTTTCAAACAGGAGAACAACTTTCAAACCTCTACCTCCATCTAAAAGTGCCTTTTCAGATGACTTTCATGCCTCTTGACCAAATAAGTCATGTCATAGAGACATGTACGACACGATATCCAGACACGTTATTTTAAGTGCTATAACACATACAATTATTATTGCATTATTTTAATAGTTTCTAATAAATTTTAGTAAATAAGTATGTTGGAGTGTTTTAAAATCTTTAAGCTATTTTTAATCAATTAAAAAATAAAAATATATGCCCTAGTGTTCTATTTTTCAAAAATTTGTGAGCTCATGGCTCGTGCTCATTTTGAATCATAGTTTGTATCCGTGTCTCTGTGACAAGCAAATCAGACTCAGAATCTTCAGCCTCTTTAACAGCAAGTGAGGCTCATGCCTCTTTCCCAAAGAGGCTACGTAAGGAGTGACCTCATGGTGTAAACCTATTGCAAGCATTATGTCAACATGACCTAATTTGCATGTTCTGTGGCTACTTTTTTGCTTAAATTGACATTAAAGCCAAAAAAACAAAAACAAAAACAAAAACAAAAACTGCACCTATGTTTATAGTGTTAAATTTGAAAAAAAAAATAATAAAAATGATAAATTTAGAATATTTTGTGAATTGCCTAAAAGATGGTGAAAGGTAGGCAAATGCTTACGGTTCTTGGAAAAGATGACAGAAAAAACAAAGGAGAAATTTTATTTTCATTGAAGATTTAATTAAATATAATTATTTTCTTTTACATAGTTGGTCTTTGGATTCCCACTTTCAACGGTTTTAGTTGTTTCTGGTAAAATCTAAAGGCATGTAATTATTTCGGAGAAGCTATTCTCTCATGCTGTTTGATGCACTATTTGTCCAGGGAAAGTTGCTTTTTCATTCACACTTTTTTTTCCTTTTACTTTCTGTCACTGTAATATTTGTTCTGTTACAAACTTACAAGCAATGGAAGCTTGGGGATAGGGGTGCAAACTGGTCAGACCGGGCCATATCTTGTCGGATCGAAATCCAAATCTGAAATGTAAATAGTAGATCCGCATCTGAATCCAGATCCCACGAGGTAAGGTTGAATCCAAATCTGAAATACATGTCGTAATACTGGATCCGAAAAAAAATGAACAAAAACAAGCTGTTTACATGTAAAAAATGTAATCAACTTGGATTTTGAAACGGATCAATTCTAGTTTCAACTTAAAGTGCTAAGCTCAATTCGACCTGAATCCGAAAGAAATCCGATTGAACAAATCCAAATCTGATCCAAATGTAAATTCAGATCTTACTTAAAAGATCCATATCCGGAAAAGACATGTCAGACTTGGATTAGATATAGTCAATACTCGACCATATCCGATCAGTTTGCCGCCCAGGAGATAGCCCCTTAGTATTGGAAAACAATACCACTTGGTTATGATACTGTGACATTACCATCTAGTTATCTTGCTCTTGCTCTTCAACATTAGCGCTCTTTTTGTTGCATGGTTCTCATTATACTAAATCTTTTTTGTTATAAGCATTAGTACCTTCTTTCTTACGTGATGTATTATTTATTCAGGAAATAATCGTACGACAAAAATGATGCATTTCTAATTTTTTATTAACACTTTACCCCTCGCAGGTGCGAATTTTTTATTTTTGCAAACGCTAAAATAATACACTCACAAAACTCATCAACAAAATTGCATATGAGGTTGTAATTTTTCAAAAAAAACCATGAAATTCTAAAAAATTATGAAATTACAAACGAGTATTGCATGAAGTATTGCAAAATTTTAAAATATTTGTGAAAGTCCGATATTGTGAAATTTCTTATTCGCATCATACCTGTATTGCAAAATTTCTTTTTCTTGTAAAATTTTGTCCCATATAAGTGTGCATTTTGTTTTTATTTTTCTTTTTCTCATTTATATCTAGAAAGAGCGGTACCCTCAATCCTCCTCCCTTTAGAACCCCAACCCTTTCGGTGATTCCAGTGAAAATTTGTTGTACCTCGTGCAAGGTTGTGGTATCGTTCTTCTCAACTTCTAGTTAGCTATTAAGGTTGCAATATCTTTTTTTTTCTTGTTTACCATTTAGGGTTTATAATTTCTAAGAATTTTCATATATAGTTACTTATTTTTGTCTGTTGTGTGTCAATGTCAATATTTATCTTTGCTTGATTGAGGCTAGGGTTAATTGCACAAAATCATTCAATTAGTTAGATGTGGTTGAGGTTGACCGTGCACAATCATTGAATAAGGGTTGGTTGTAGGGGTTTATAGTTTATTAGGGGTTTATAGTTTATTGTGGGTTGGTTTTCATAGTAGTTAATTGAGTGATATGTTGTATGGTTGATGTAGGTAGTTATGATGACTGCTGAAATTATACTTGTAAATTACTATAGCATTGAGCAATCTCTTTGGACATCTATAACGGTTTCTGAAAACAACAACTATAATGAATTTGTAACATTAATGTCTCGTAAAATCGGATATATGGAAGAGTTAATGGCCCTCCAGTATAAGTGCACTCCAAAATTAGATGGTGAAGATATATGGATACATGTTTTGGATGACGATGATGTACAATCAATGCTATATAGGAGTAACATTTACTTAGTTTCTAGTAAAACTACACGAATTGACAATGTTGTGGTCAAAAGTGATGTACAAGCATGGAATGATGAAAATCTTGTAGCTAATGTGCATTTATCTCAGCCACCATCTATTGAGCTCACTCTTCTGGTGAACATCCCATCATTCCCAACAGTTAATGATGAGAGGATAATTGCAAACAATGTGAAACCACTTGGACAAACCAGTGTTGGTGATCTTCATTGCAGGATATTGTATGTCACCCAACCTTCCAATATAGATGACAAATCTAGGTAAATGTTTACGATCTTTTTAATTTATGCTTGAACTGAAGGTGTTATTTTTTTGGTTAATCTTGAAAGTTGGAAATGCATAAATGTTGCATTTTTGGAAGCAAAGAGAGTCATAGATACAATGTGTTTTGATTTACTTTGTGCAGCCGATTCGTTATTTTGCACTAGCAATAATGACAGACACATTGCAGAATCAGATGATAACGATGATTCTGAGTATACCATATCAGCTCAGTCAGACTCAGAAATGATATGGGAGCGCCAAATTAGTGATGATTTTGAATAAGTATTGGTAGATGAAAACGATATGCTAATGACATTTAGGAAGTCAGACCATTGGTTCTCATTGAACGAATTCTCATTTAATGAAGAACAATTAAAAATAATTGATGCATTATATGATGAGTTGTATAACGAAAAACTTAATGAATGCAAACAATTTCAATACCTATTAATAACGTCAAACGATCATGAAATTGCTTGTGGCAAAAGAATTACTGGTCTTGAGTTTTTTAGAGATCATGTGGTTAGGAATAACTTTAAAACAAAATTTGTGAAGAGTTGCAGTAACAGAGTCATTGTCATATGTACAAGAAAGAACCACAAAATATGATAAATTTCCCTTGAAAGATCCACTACGCAAATATGTGCGGAATAATATTCTTTAAAGTGAAGAGGTATCAAAGCGAACATACATGTGGTGGATCAGTGAATAACCTTGTTGTGGGAAAAATGTTTTTGAAGTAGATTTTATGTGTTATTCATGAACGCTTGCACGATAACCCGTAGATGACTCCAAGAGAAATCATGAACGACCGCAGTCACGATGTTGGTGTAGAGGTTTTTTACAAACAAGCATGACGTGGGAGTGAATTAACTAGGCTGAAGCTATATGGTTCATTCGCGGAGTCCTTCAGGATGCTTCTCACATATTGGTATCATTTGATGGAAGCTAACCTTGGATCAGTAGCATTCATTGAGACTGCTACAGATAGTAGATTTAAGTACATATTTTTATCCTTTCGATCATGTATCAATGGGTTTGTCAAAAGATGCCCTCCATGTCTTATGGTAGATGACACATTCCTAAAAAAAAAATACATGGATATTTTTTTGTTTGTCCACACGATTGATGCTTTTGATGATATGTTTCTTGTAGCATTTAGAGTGGTAGATAAAAAGTTGAATAAGTCATGAAAATGATTTTTGAGGCATGTGAAGAACAACAGTTGACAATTATCTCAGATAGGCATGATGGACTTTTATACACTGTCCCTCGTGCATGATGTAACTGTCATTATGGATATTGCATGAAGCACCTGATTGGGATTTATTTGAAGAATTTCAATGCATTACTTAGTGCATACTAGTGGTATGCTGCCAAAGCACCCACGAGACGATAATATCATTTTTATATTTCAAATATTCGTAAGCAAAGTGAACAAGCTTACGAATATGTTGTTGATAAGGTAAAATCGATATATTGGGCTAACAATCATTTTTATGCTAGAAGGTACGAGTGCTTAACCTCTAATACAACAGAGTGCTTTAATTCATAGATTCTTTCCATACGTAATAAGCCCTTAATCCTACTTATTGATAAGTTTCGTCTAATGTTGATGAAATTTTATGAGAAAAGAAGGACTAATAAGAAGAAAATATTTGGCATTGTGGTGCCTGAGGTAATTACAAAGATTAAAGAGCATTAGATAGAAGTACAAAAGCTATGCGTGGTAGTAGTGCACTGCCTCCACCATCACTATGAAGCTCATGAATGAAAGCACAACTACTGTGTTGATCTTGAGAATATGAAATGCTCTTGTGAAGAGTGACAAGTTAGCAGGATTCCTTATGAGCATGACATTACATGCATTTTGTATGAGAGCAATATTTCAGATGATTACTTTGATAAGTTCTATAAGTTGAATTGCATCAAATTATATATAGTACTTATCCATTTCATTCGATGGCCAATAATGTCTCACACATCGCTCATCTGACCCTTATTTTTGTCTTACCGCCAACGCCAATTAAGAAAGCAGAGGGACCTAAAGTGAAGAGATGGATAACGAAACACAAGAAGGTAGTGCCATACAAGTGCAATGTATGTCACGAGCTTGGCCACAACAAGCAAAAATACGATTATGAAGTAATGTGTGAGTATTCAATGCATTTTGAAAGTAGTCTATGACATGCTTCTTTGTAGTTTATATAATATTTTTTCAATATTGCACTTTTTTTGTTCAAGTACGCATTCAGCTTAATGTTGTGTTGCAGGTTCATTTTTTCAATATGGATTGGTTACGATATTTATGCAGAATGGTTGACCACTGATTGATGAATATATGTCCTTTTGTATATGCAATACTTGGGATTAGGCGAACCAAAAAATGAGGGTTGAGCTTGCGGCAATGAAAGCTGATAAAGAGTCTGAGTTGAAGGATGCACTTGTGCTTGTAGATGAAAGCTAATGAAGGTGACCATTGCGCTTGCGACAATGAAAGCTTATAAAGAGTTTTATAATGTATATGCATTTGTTTATGAATGAATTATGTATATAATAAGGAATAGAGTTGTTTGATTCTTGTTTTTAGTAGAATGAATTGTTTATATAATAAGTGATTGATGTGTTTGTGTTGTGTATGAAACATGTGATTGATTTATTTATGAGAGTTAATTATGTATATAACAGGGAATAGAGAAGTTTGATCTTATTTTTTGTTTGTTATGTGTTGAAAATGTAACAGGTGATTGATTTGTTTATGCGAATCAATTGTGTATAATGTGTATATATCATGGAATAAACACGTGTTTCACAAGGTACATGCAAATTTCGCAATTGGTGATTTTTCACATCAGGAAGGAATTTTTGTAAGGTACATGCGAATTTCATTTTATTCTTTTTAAATTAGGAAGGAAATTTGCAAGGTGCGTGCGAATTTTTATTTATTAATTTTAAATCAAAAAAGAATTTCTTAATATAGGTGCAAATTTTGTTCATTCTTTTTAAATCAAAAGAGAATTTTGTAAGGTACATGCAAAAATTTATGAAAGTTCGATATTACAGAATTTCTTATTAACATCACACTGATATTACAAATTTCTTTTTTCTTGCAAAAATTCTTATTTGCTTTCACCATTCGCAAGAGATTCACAAAAAAAATTTATTGAAATTTGCAAAAATAGGGCATACAGATACAAAAAGGGGGGTTGAGAAACGAAACATCATTCTTTCACAATATGAAGTCGCTCATACATTGCATTCATTCTATTCCTTCATAAAATAAAAAGATTCTCATACATTGCATTTATTCTATTCTTTCACAAAATGAAAAAATTCTTATACATTGCATTAATTATTCTATTCTTCAACAAAATGAAGTCACTTATACAATGCATTCATTTCATTCTTTCATAAGAAAACTGCTTCTCATTGCCTCTTTGATGAAAAAAAATAGAGTACATGCATAGGTACCTTCATCTCTTGAGCCTCAAGAATGTTGTATATCACCACATCTTTGATGGAGAGAAAACACTACACTCTATGTTGATCTCCTAATTTTTCCTATTCTACCCATACTATGTGATCGATCATTGACTGTAAGATACATTGACTTTGTATTGATGAAAAGAAAATACATCTATCCAGCTATCACAATTCGTTAGAGCGGAGTCCCCCCATCATCATTCTCATTCTCTATAATGAGAATGAGAATGAGTTGTGGATTTTATTTTGAATGTCACCCATACCATAAGATGCTCTTACCGAAAAAACTCATTGTCGATGATTTTTCGTCGATGAAGCATTGTTGCTCTTCTCACCAATGATGCTTGCTCTAGAAAAAATGATCAAAATTTCTCACTGGTTGGAGACCACAAAAACCTAGTTTCTGTGAAACCCTAGCTTTGCTTTTATATATGCTCGTATGAAATTTTGCAAGAAAAAGGAATTTCGCAATACTTCATGTGATACTCGTCCATAATTTTGCAATTATCAAACTTTAACAAATGTTATGATTTTTGTAGGTGATACGTATCATATCAGCAAAAAATTGATACGCTTCACTCATGAATCGATTATTTTTTAATAAATCTAAAAATTACATAAAATAATTTTTAATAATGTTTTAATTGCTTTAACATGTGTCACGTTCTGATTGACACATAATATTTTTTAATTATCTTTTAGCTAATTTAGAATGATTCACTTGAGTATCAGTATCGGTCGATTCACCTAAATCGTTGGCCAAACGATACAGGGCTGATACCGATACTGGCAACATTGGTCGAAACACTTCCATTTAGAAGAATGGTGGATGCGTGAACCAAGGTTCAATAAGCTAATCAGAAACTCTTGGTGTGCCCCTGTATGGAGCCAACGGGCAGGATTTCGTATTTGCGAGAAGCTCAAGCGCCTACCAATGGGGGCAACGCTCCACGTGGTTGGCAAGAGCTGTCAGTGCACGTCTCTTTGTGGTGGGACATTGTAGATTCTACCCCAATGGCACGTTGAATAATAACTGGTGGGGGTCTGCCTAACCACAAGAAAAAAGTGAAGCTTAAGCGCCTTAGGAAATCCAACTTATCTTAGGCGAGGAATAATAGAATCTCCAAATTCAAATGCATTGATTAATGGGAGGACAAATATCTAAGCTCGATGACTTTATTGCAAGTTTGGAAAATCAGCTGATCAGTCAAAAGTGCTCTTCCAAAGAGATTGCTTGTCCTCAATGACAAACGAATGGCGACTTAGGCAGAAAATCAAATGGTGTAAGTGTTCGAGGGTGCTATGGCTGAAAGGCAGTGATAATAATACCCGCTTCTTTCACTTATTTGTATCAGAATGGAAGCATCAAAACCACATCTCTCTTCTTAGAATCATTGGTTAAGATGTTTAATTGGAAGATCACCAGGCAACAATAACATAACATTTTTAAATCTCTCTATGGTTTGTCTCATTGATGATGGTTTCATTGAGGCTCAAAATTTCCTCGCAACAAAATATCCTCTTGCAAGCTATTTTTTCATATTGATCGATTGAGATCAAGGATACTATGTGGTTTACTTATTGAATGTATCTTAAATGCATTTTTTCATATATGATTTAGATTTTAAGGGTTTTACATTTTGATTGCCTATTTTATGATTTATTTATTGAAAGTATGCTAAATGTGTTTTTCCTCATATATGATTTTGATTTTAGGGGTTTTATATTTTAATTGTCTATTTTCAATAAATGTAAGATCTTATATTAGTAATATCACAAACATCAACACAAAAATCTGAAACGCCTACCGAGTCATCAGGTATTTGCTATGTCATATTGATAATGCAATGTTGTTTATTGTAAGTAACAAATTATCAATACTTGTCTTCTCAGTGCAACAACTAAGAGATAACGAGGGCATACAAGTGCTTTGGCTACCATAGGTCTTCTCCTTGGATAGAAGCACAAGGTTCTCATTAATAAGTATGGACAACCCATAAGGCGAGAAGCACATTACCTTAGTACCTATATAGGAATTATCGCAAGTGATCCTGATCGGACACCATTGAATTTTTTTTAACTAACGTTCATTACCATTTGCTCACAAGGAGGACGCTTGGGCTTCTACTCAGGTATGTATATTCCTTATAACTATATTTTATAATTGATTTAATCTTTATCATTTATTCTTTCAATAATATTTAAGATATATATTATTAATGTAGAAAAAGTTTGAGATTCCAATACACCAGAGCCTGGAGAAACTTCAAGTTCAAGCTTAGGACGATTTACAAACAACATACTACTATTAACGACTAATTAATTGCATGCTCACCTTACATCTCTAATCTTCAGTGGGAGGCCTTGATGCATCATTTTGATACTTGTTAATCGAAGGTTTGCATTTTTCATGATATGTTAATGTTATATGTAATCTTATATATTCAAATGTGATAGTGCATATATATCACTTACATGTTTTCGTAGGTACTAAGTGCAAAAAACACAACCCATCATGCCTTACAAAAACATCCACACAAAATGAGCATGAAGAATTTTGCTTGATTATGGGACAAGAATGCACGTATATTATTTTGCATGTTTGCCATTCATTTATAATTTTTAATCTTATTCTATTTATTTATAGGTTGGTAATGATGAAGCTCAGCCATATCAAAGAGAGATATTTTGTGGTGTGGATTTTTATGAAATGGATTTTTAAAGATATATTTTGATAAAACATTTTGTAAAAGCCAAACACCAAATAATAAAAACTAGCTGTCACTAGAGTGAGATAAAGGTCGAACTCAGGGAACAAAATGAACAACTTTGTATTCCATAGAAATATCGTCTTTATTGCCCTACAAAAAAATAACTAACTAATTACGATGAGTTACCCTCTTGCAGAGGGCTCAAAAATAATAATTGGCCTTATTATAAACCCAAATAAAAATAAATGGCCCTAAAACTAAAAGAAAAGAAAAAGAATAAATAAAAGGCTCTTCTATTGCTTGAGCTCTAGTCCCTTGCACTGCTCTACTTCCTTTGAATCAAAGAGCTTCTAGTATTTTATTCCCATTTAAATGTTTTGGCTCTCCTGAGGGACCTTCAAGGGACCTTTGAGGGCTTTTTCACTATAAGAAAAATGTTAATTAGCGACATAAATTTGTGACAGATTATTTCCATCACAAATTTAAGATGGATTATCTAGAGAAAACTAGTCGTCCCTAAAATTGGAATTAGTTGCGGGGCTTTTTTCTTTTTCACTTGCAACACTTCCCTACAAAACACAAAAAGACAAAAATACAAAACAAACAAAACTACTATTCCTAAAACTAATGTAAGTCACATAAAAAAAAATAAGAAAAACAAAAATCAAACTAACTATTTTAACAAACTTGTAACAAACTAAAATGTAACAACTAAACTAACAAGCTATGAAACAAACTAACTAACTTGAAACAGATTTAAAACAAACTAACATGTAACAAACAATTTAACAATTAACTAATCTTGAAACAAGAAAAACGTGAACAACACTAACTAATTTAACAACTTAATGAAATCTAACTAAGTATGAAATAAACTAAAATAAATTACTAACTTTAATTTAAGAAAAACGTGAACTCAGAAACAAACTAACGTTAACTGCCTAATTAGATCTAGCAATGCTAATTAGCCTAATGCCAATTTATTGAATGAATTAATAACTTAAACAGAAACCGTAAATAAAATTATGGCTAATTAATCATGACATAAAGGAAAAATCTAAAACAACTAATTAAATAAACACGTAAACAATGAATCAATGACCTATCTAAAGGTGCTAAAAATAAAAAAAATTGTCTAACTAGATCACGCATATGACAATCGTCTATGTAGATTTGGAGATTATTCATCGCCAATCACACAAGACCAGATATTATGTGATTTACGTTAAATTCTGGTATACAGTTCAGCCTATATGAATGATACGCAGACAAGCAAGCAACTGGAGGTTCAGCCCAGCGCTTTACACAGTGTGAATAGGCTGACTCTGCCGATCTGATCAGAGATCTGCGGTTTGCTGAACAGTCAATCACAATGTTAAATCTTGAAACACTATTCAGCATAGATCGGCGATCGATGACACGTACTCGTGAACCTGAACCAGTCGACCAGATTGATGGCGCAGTGACTTGTGTGGATCGGATCAGGCATGCACGTCTAATGAGATGTTCACGTTATGATATAGCAAAGAAAAAAACACTGCGTGATCAAAAAATCATGCAAGGTAGTTTTCTTGTTGCCGCTCAAGTAAAGACTGTGTGAACACGCGAGTACATGCAGATCAGTGTGCTTGCTGTTGATGCTATCACCCTATGCATGATCTAGACTAAACAAACACATAAACAATGTGGCCAACAACAAAACAATAATCTGTGATCTAACTATTGCTGGAAATTGAATTTCTAATTTATGCTAAATAACACAATCACACAGTAACTGATGTATGTAGAAACTAAACTATATTATGCGTTTCATGAATAAGAAAATATAATAAATCTAAACTATTATTGCATCTAATAAAGAGATGGGGGAGAAGAAACAAACCTCGTGGTTTGCTTCCGATATTGGAAGAGTTGAGAAAAAGAAGCGGTCGCTCCCATGGTTGAATGTGTACTTCGACGATGAGGGAAGAAGGCATTGGTGAAAGCAAGGGTTCGAAGAAAGATGAAATTGAGATTGAAGAAGGGAAGATAAGAGGGAGAACCGATGATCGAACAAAGCAAAGAGGGAAGAAACAAAGAAGAGAGGGAGAGAAGAACACTTGCATTTTTTCCAAAGGGAGGATACCCCTCTCTTATGAAAAAAATATTATTTATACAATTTTTCTAAGTCAAAAACGTGTTTTCTAAAAAACTACATTTGATTTTCCAAAAATTCTAAAAAACTACTTTGCTTAAAATGTATTTTAAAAAATAATCGCTCCTAAACTAATTAAAACTATGAGTTAAAAATCCTAAACTAATTAAAACACTGTAAAAATGCAGGGAAGGCATTTTTTCTCTTTATTTTTTATTTTAAGGGAGTTTCTCAAAAAACATTGACAAGAATGGTTTTTACTTTATTTTTTTGATGGATCATTCATAGAATATATATATATATATATATATATATATATATATATATATATATATATATAATGTAGAAATTATGCATGATCATTTTGTATGACTCGTACTAGAAAAAACCCAGGGTTGTAAGTTTAGAAACAAATCACGCAATGGTACAACCTACTTGTTTGATTAGGGTTCATTGTTAGTCATATAAGAATTATATATGAAAATAAAAGATATAATTATTATTGAATTAACATGTTGTCTTGCAGTTTGAGATCATAGACATGATAGCTCAGATGTCTCAAACCTCAGATTCATTCATCGACTGCCCATCACAAGTAGATGTCCTCTTAGGTTTTATGACCAAACAAATATGTGTGTGTACAGATGCTTGACATGGGTATCCTTTAAGGATGTGTTCGTTAAAGGTCTAAGCAAGGAAACACTCTTGCAACAAAATAATGTGTATCGCGCCAATATAGCTCAAATGCAAGACAAAATTAGAGACTTAAAATCTCAAGCCGAAGAGTTAAAGGAGATATTCATGGGAATGATGGCCAATAAAAAAACAAGTTTCTCACAAGCTTCTTAGGTAAGTTTATATAATTGAAGATTGTAATCATGTACATGAATATATATATATATATATATATATATATATATATATATATATATATATATATATATTTGTGTGTATGTAATTCTTACCATATGTTTATTTGAAATCCTCGTACAAGTGTGGTGCACTCTAGGTTCTGAGATTGTCTCTCCTCCATGTAATTCTTGAACTGAGATATTGTGTATATATCTAAAACTAAACTTTTTTTGTCTATTATTTGACATATGTTTAAAGCTACTTTCGATTTATGCATGAATTTTTTTATAGTGGGTTGGAGTTATGTAATTGTATATGTGAATGTTGGAGTTATGGAAGGCTAAAGGAAGAGATATAATAGTGTGTATGAATGATTTGCATGTTGTGTTTCTTATAGAGTTTCAATCGTGAATGTTAGAGTTATGAAATGTTGAAAGAAAAAATCTAATAGTGTGTGTATGAATGCTTTGCATGTTGTATTTCTTGCAGGATTTTAATTGTAAATGTTGGAGTTATAAGGAGTTAAATGAAGAAATATAATAGTTTTTGTATGAATGCTTATAGAGGACTGAAGAAAAAGATATACTAATGTGTGTATGAATGAATAAATGAATGAATGTATAAGCAAGTTTTATAGTTAATGAATGGTTTGGTTCATAAATGAATAAATATATGAGCCATTTTTGTATTCAGTGAATGTATAAGCAGATTCATGAATGAATGAACATATATAAATTATTGGATGTATAAGCAGATTCATGAATGAATGAAAAAATATATATTATTGAATGTATAAGCAGGTTCATGAATGAATGAATGAACATGTATATAACATTGAATATATAAGCAGATTCATGAATGAATGTATAGGTATATAGTATTGAATGTATAAGCTAACTCATGAATGAATAAACAAATGTACATGTATATAATATTGAATGTATAAGCAGATTCATGAATAAATGAACAAATATATATTATTGAATATATGTATGAGCAAATTATGAATGAATGAATGAATGTAGATATGTATGAACATAATGATAACGAGAAGATGAAAAAAATATCATCTTTACTAGCATGAAAAATGCGTCAGAAAAGATATCTTTACTGACATGAAAATTTTTTGCACTAGTAAAGATGCTTTTTTAATTAAAAATATGAGAAATTCTCTTTACGGGTACTAGTAAAGATTATATTTTTTAATTATAAATGTGGAAAAATCCCTTTACTGGCAAATTTTTTTTTACGCAAGTAAAGATGATATTTTTATAAAAATAAAAAATGTAGGGAAATCTCTTTATTGATGCCATATTAGCGCCAATAAAAAGATTTTTATTGATGCAAATTTCACTCCAATAAAGACAATGTTTACTGGTGCTAACAATTCATGACTGTAAAGGCTATATTGACAAGACCAGCTATGGCACACTTACTGACGTAACGACAGCACCAGTAAAGATCTTTATTTGCACTTTCCCTGTCTTTACTGGTGTGATTTCTATGCCAGTAAAGGTGGACTTTTTAGTAGTGTTGAGGCAAGGGACACTCCCATGGATTATATGAAATGATATTTTTATCCTTCTTTCCATAGGTTCTTTTTTCATAGATAGTCTCCTTTTAAAAAAAAAAATTTTATCTTGTATCATGTTATGGTCGTGAACAAATAAAAAAAAAGTGCATCTTAATCACTTTGAGTAAACAGATGACAACCGAAAGATTTTAACAGTAGTATGTCAACAATAGGATGTTCAAATAAAATTACAAAAGTAGGCAGCTACCTGTAATAACTGAAATGTTAGGCGGTTTTTATAACAGCTGATAAGATAAGTTCCTTTTTTGTAAATTTTCCAGAAAAGGGAAAACACTGCTATGTTGGATATTGGATAGGTCCATTGACCGATTCACGGAGGTTTTACAATTTAATTTCTTTTCTTTTCCTCCCACAATAGTATTTAGATAGACAGATGTTTTTCTATTTGGTTTCTTGTAGGGAATTAAACATTTCATATTCAGATGTGATGTGGCCGAATACCATATATATTCACTAATCGGATGTTAGCTAAACGGGTTCAAATTCAGATTCGGACTTGGATGGTGAAAAGCTCATACCAAATCTGATTTTTTTTTTAAAAGGCAAGCTGGGGTTAGGCAGACCCCCACCAGTTATTATTCAACGTACCACAGGGAGACCTGCACTAACAGCTCCTACCAACTACGTGGATCCCCCATTGGTACCAAATCTGCTTTTTTACATGTAAAAAAAAAATCAGATATTTTTCGAATTCGATAGCAAAAAATCAAAACCATGTCCACGATTGACTATAGTTGGATATGGTTTTGGCTTACCAAATGCAGTTACACAAAATCAAATTGGGTAGGATCTTGAATAAAATCCTATTCATTGACTTCCCTAGTTTGTTGGCATGTTTGGTTCGCAAAGGTTTCAAGGGCAGCCCAACTTGGACAAAATAAGCCCTAGAATGAATATTTTCAATTCCACAGCCGGATTATTTGACTTCTCAACAGTAGAAATTTCATGAGTAAATGGGTCGGTGCTAAACTCATTTGGTGCTAAATGGGTTTTTTTGGGCTTTTTCCATTTCATTTTTAAATTCTGACCGTACAGATGTGATCTATGTACTTGATTTTACAGGGATCAGCTCTTGAAGTGTTTGATTCCAACGCATGGGTGAATTTTTATAAAGTTCAAAAAATCAACTGTCCAAAATCTTTGTAAATTTTTTTAGGCTCCAAACATCATTTTTTTCATCCAAAACACATGATCCAAGTGTGGATTCTTAGTAAATCAAACATACCCAACACATTTATAGGGCCGGAACCGCATAAAAAGCACCGGAGAAGCTGAAAAACCCATTTAGCACAGACCCATTTTAGAAAATTTCATATAGTAAGAAGGAATATTTTCAAAGAGGTTGATGATTTTTTTTTTTGTTAGTAATGAGAGAGCATTTGATTGTCTGATTAGTTGATGACAAGCTTGACATAAAGATGGTGAATTCTGCCAGCCCAGCTTTGACATATCAGGGTCCACTTTTGGACTTTTCAGATCCACATCCACCAGTTCATACCTAAGACTGGAAAATGAGACAAGTACGTAAAGAGCATGTTTAAACTCATAAAATAAGCTCAGCCTAGTCTAAACTAGGCTTTACTCATATATAAACTTGTTTAGTAATAAGTACATTTCAGATATACAAACGGGGGCTTGGCTTGTTTGGTAACAGCAGTTAGTGCGCATCACCTTGTGTTAGGACCATAGTCACAAAAATCTCGCAATAATATAGTGAGAAATTGCCTGAAAGTTTAAAACGATAATTTCTTGCGAGATTTTCAAAATATCATGAGATTTATGAAAAAAAATATAAATAGCATGATTTAAATGCGATATTTACATTTTAAACGGCCATTTATCGTAAAAAAAGTTGTGTATTTTTATTTTTAAATAATTTTTATTAATATTTTCTTATAAAAAAGTTTTTTTATATTTTTTAATTTAATTTTTTATTGCCGAGATTTTGCTGAAAAACTGCAAGATTTATGAAATTTTTTCAATTTCTCGTGAGTTTTTGAAAAATGAGATTTTGCAGAAAAAAACGTTTGTCACTATGGTTAGGTCGTTGCAAGTTCAAAACCCAATGGTACGTTGTATAAATGGTGGGGGTCTGCCTAAACACAGCTTGTTTATCGACAAAAAGAAAAAAAAAGTATATTTTAGATGTATTTAATTTACATCATAGGAGTTGGATTAAAATAAATGTTTGACAAACCAATTTTCCAAGGATTTTACATCGTAGGAGTCAATTGTCTCATTGGTGATATTAGCAACTTGATGATTTTTAATTTTATGACAATATTACAACTCCCTACTTTTATGACAATAGTGTCACTCTTTGATGCATCAAATATTGGAAGGGTTGAGAGGGTTGTGTATGTTCGCCCCCGATGATTCACTGAATCCCACGTCCGTGTTCGGGGGATCGAATGAGCGCCACGTATTCATGCACATGGGGCTCGTATTCCCGTGTATGTTGACATAACTTTGCATCAGACTCTGGTGCTGTTGCAAAGACTTAATCACCCTTACTTGCTTTTCTTGCCCTGAAATGACGGTTCGAGGAAATGACAAAAATATCCTCCATTCAAAAGTTGTGAAACGACGGGTGGGGAAAAGGACAAAAAAGTCCTCCTTCCAGAAAGTTTGATGTTAACCATTTAAAGTGGAGACGTTCGCCTGCGCCATCTGCTGTAACAGTGCTCCCATTATCAACGTTCCAGTGTTACAAAACATTCCAGTGTCTTCTCTTCATTACTGCTGTCGTTAGGCATCATGGAAGAAAGCAATGATTCACAAACATTCCAACCAGTGCCATCAAGGCACAGTGAGTAGCTTTTCATCTCATCATGCTATCGATGAAGAAGGCATGTCGTCTTGTGTGCCATTAAGGCATTGTTTGGTTATTGCAGGTAGATCTTGTTATTACGAAGGTTGGAAACTTATCGATATTTATAAGACGCTGGGACCTGTTCACAAGAACGCTTGTTTGCAGATGCTAGGAAGGGCCTCTACCCCATCAGGTATCCTACAGTCACTCATCATATGCATTGTATCTCAAACCGCTGTATTAGTAACAGACTCTCGTTTTTGTGAGATACATTTTTGTTAGTTAATATCGATTTGTTTGCTATTATGTTCAAGTTCTTCCTTATCGATTTGTAATTTATTGTGCGATATATTTATCGACCTTTTAGATAGTATGTTTTTGTATCGTCGAGTTATAAGTTATAAAAACTGAACTGCAGTATCGATTTTCAATATCTGACAAATCGCTATACATATCGTTTTGTAAGATATTATATGTTTTGTAATATGTATTTGTAAGATATTTGTACACAGACTTTGAAAACGTTTGGGTGCAGAAACACATCTTGACACGCATGGCGGGGCAATTTTCGCATGCATATCGTTGCTCTCTCAGCGACTTCTATTGAACTCGCTTTAGAGCCTCGTGGATATTATGAGAGCGTTATCGTCAACACACATGTACGACATGTTTATTTTATTGGCATGGTAAGCGACACGTCGATGCTCAGCACAAGCAAACATCAAACCACACTTGCTTTGATACTTTCATTCATTAAATCGTTGCTTTGACTTGCGTAACCCTAGTGGTATCCGTTCTTATATGCATCCTGATTAAATCGTAGTAAACCTATGCCGCTTGCTAACGGAAATTGATATATTGCTTACAAAACATTCCACTGTCTTCTTTTATTTGTCGTTGTTGTTAGGCATTAAGGAAGAAAGCAATGATGCACAAACATTCCAACCAGTTCCATCAAGGCGGCGTGAGTAGCTTCCCAGCATCATGCTATCGATGAAGAAGGCATGTCGTCTTGTGTGTCATTAAGGGTTTGTTTGGTTATTGCAGGTAGATCTTGTTCTTACGAAGGTTGGAAACTTATCGATATTTGTAAGACGCTGGGACCTGTTGACAGGAATGCTTGTTTGCAGATGCTAGGAAGGGCCTCTACCCCATCAGGTATCCTACATTCACTCATCATATGCATTGTATCTCAAACCGCTGTATTAGTAACAGACTCTCGTTTTTATGAGATAATATCGACTTGTTTGCCATGTTACTGCAAACACAAATTGATATATTGTTTAAAACATTATTGAGCTTATCATCAGGTTGTAATAAAGACGATGTAGCTCAATCAATAGAAAGATCTGGAGAATTGAATATCTATACTTATGACCCAACTGAAGAATTGAACATCTGCACTAACGATGCACATGAAAAGAAGGGTGCAGGCATTAGACCCACTATTGACTTGAATGTTCCAGTGGAAGAAATGCAATTCAATGATGAGGTAGACTACCATGACAACGCACATAATAAAAGTGTATGCACCGGGAATGTACACGGAAGTACACCTGACTTCAATGTTCCAGGAGAAGAAATGCAATTCAGTAATGATCCTGATTTTGATGTCAGTACACTTAATAAAACCGTAGGAACTGAGAATGTACATGGAATTGCACTTGACTATGTTCCTGTAGAAGGAATGCATTTTAATAACGAAGAAGATGCATATAAATTTTACAATGATTATGCCTTAAAAGTTGGCTTCAGTGTGAGAAGGTTTTCTTGGTCAAAAAATGCACAGGGTGTCTTGGTTAGAAAGACATATGTCTGTTCCAAGCAAGGTTGGAAGAAATCAATGGGAAATCCAACTAGGAGCACGCCAGAATCAAGATGTGGATGTCAGGCGAGATTGATTTTGAGAAGACATCCGAATGGGAAATTTGTCGTGCGTACTTTAATCAGTGATCATAATCATGATTTATCTGCATCATTTATGACTCCTATGCTAAGGTCACATCGTAAAGTAACTGTAGCTCATGCTGCAATGGCTGAAATAGCCGATAGCGCCGGCATTGCACCAAAGAAGACATACAATTTGTTTACCCGCATAGATGGTGGTCGCGAAAATGTGCCATTCACACCTTTGGATCTTAGAAACCACTTGAGCAGGAAGAGGACAGATAACATGAAGAACGGAGAAATATGTTGTTTGGTTCGTTACTTACAAAATAAATCAAGCAATGAACATGGTTTCTTTAGTGCAATGCAAGTGGACGCAGATGGATATGCCGTGAATATGTTTTGGTCAGATTCAAGTCTAGATTAGATTATGAATGCTTCAATGATGTGCTTGTGTTTGATACTACAGTAAAGATTAACACTGAATAATGGTCATTTGCGCAGTTTGTGGGAGTGAACCATCACGCACAGAGTTGTATATTAGGCGGTGCTTTTGTGTATGACCAGACCAAGGAAACCTTTGAGTGGTTGTTCAGAGTATTTACACAGGCAATGAACGGGAAGCATCCTGAAACTGTACTCACAGATGGTGATCACGCAATTGCGGCTGCAGTGCTTCATGTGTGGCCAGATGCACATCATCGCCTGTGTTTGTGGCATATCTTTCAAAATGCAGCAAAGAACATATGACACATATTTAATCAGAATACAGGGTTTGACAAACATTTTACAAGGTGTGTACTTCATAGCGTAGACGAGGTCACCTTTAAGTCAGATTGGGACAAAATGATTAAGACATACGACCTTGCTGACTGTCTGTGGTTACAAAATTTATATACAGAAAAAGAGAAGTGGGTATTGGCATATGGAAGACAATACTTTTGTGCAGGTATGATAAGCACACAAAGAGCCGAATCTATGCATGCCACGCTGAAGAAAACCCTGTATTCATGTTTAACAATGTTTCGTTTCATGGAACAATATGAATTATTTGTAGACGGTCTAAGACAGAATGAGCTTGAACAAGACGTGAAATGCTTCAATACACGACCTCTAACTTTTGGCATGAAAATATTGATGCGACCTGCAGCTCTGTATACACTAACTGTATTTGAATAGATCAAGAAAGAGGTGTTGCATGTCATGAATTGCAGAATAGAAGAACTGGTGCAAACCGAGAATATGCACAAATACCATATTTTTTGTCAGGGCGAAAAGCATCAGGAAAGGCAAGAAGCGCATGTCACGTACAATGTCGACAACGGAAGGGTAGAATGTTCATGCAAAATGTATGAATTCAAAGGTATCCTATGCTGTCATGCATTAAAGGCACTCAATCAAGAGAAGATACAAGAAATACCTGAGTCTTACGTAATGCGAAGATGGACGAGACGCGCGAAGATTGAAATGCTCGTTATGGACAATGCGAGTAAATCTGGTGTTGACGAGAAGTGTCACATAGCCTCCCGTTACCAACAACTGTGTAGGTCATTCATGCATGTTGCTGATTTGGCATCGAGAAGCGAAGAAGGCTATGCATGTGCGAGAAAAGCTGCAACGGAGTTACTTGAAAACGTGGAGTTAATTCACATTAAGTCTTTTGCAGTGAATGAATACCAGCCGAAGATAATGGGATCGAACAACGTAGGTCAAAATCATGTCTCACTTGACACTCCCGAGAAGTTGCGCCGAAGCGTAAACATTATCTTCAACAAGTCAGTAGTGAACGTTGTTGATTATGATGGACATATTCATAAAGCAAAGGGTATTAAAAGAAAACCTGCCTCTGATCGCAGTCGTCGGAGGGCAAAGGGTGCACTAGAATTGGTTGGCAAGAAAAGGACTAAGAAACAACCAACCTGTAATAAAAAACAACAAAGCCCTTCGAATGAACAGGTATGTAAAACATTATATTGCTCC
Source organism: Nuphar pumila (assembly GCF_984573655.1). NCBI lineage: Eukaryota > Viridiplantae > Streptophyta > Magnoliopsida > Nymphaeales > Nymphaeaceae > Nuphar > Nuphar pumila. The sequence continues at coordinate 27,913,906 of NC_143252.1, read as the reverse complement.
CCATTGCGTGAAGCTTGTCAAATAGCTAACTCGTGTAATGTCCATCATGCAGCAATACCCTGCAGAAGTACCGGCAAACGTTCAAACCTACATTCCTCCCGACCAGATTTCCGGCAACGATCGCTACAGTTTTACAAGGCTTTTGGTATGTTATCGATGTTGCGAGGAGGTAGGGATTTCTTGTGAAACTTAATTCAGTGTCTAATATTTTCTCTTTCATGACAGGCTACGATGCAGTCGACAGATAGGTTTGGGACACAGGAATCTCGTGTGGGCTATTAACTTAGTTGGCATGCCTCTTTGCATGACCCGATCTCCACAATGCCGGATTTTTGGAGAGTTTATAGTCGTTTGTCATTGACGACTTGCGGTTCATGGTTGAATTTGTTCAAATCGATAGATAGCGGGTTTTTGCTTCTAGTTGTTCTAGTTGTTTCAATAATATACCTATGTTTTCTTTCAGCTAGACTGTTTTGTTGTGGTGTTTTTGGACAAGATCTATGATGAACTATTCTATGGTTTTCAAGATAGTTTTTAAAATCATTTGAAAGATACTCTCCTCCGGAATCAACTCTAAAGATTTTTAAATTATCATTAAATTGATTTTTAATCATCATATGATATGTCTTAAACGATGCAAAGACTTCATGCTTATGTTTAAGGTAGTATATCCAACAAAATCTTGAATAATCATAAAAAAAATAATATAGTAAGCAAATCCTCCCTTAGATACTACAGGTGTCTTCGCCTCGAAAGAATAGCGCACAAAGTATTGGCGAAGACAAATACAACGATTGTTTGTCATCGCTGATTACAGCGATGCAAATAATCAATAGATAAGGAAAGGATTTGTTGTCATCGCTGAATACTTCGTGCTTTGAGTCGGAGAGCGATCTGTGGCATCGCAGCATAAATCCGAGTGCACAAGTTCAAAAGATTTGTTTGTAAACGTAGATCTTTGTTCAAAAGTCAAGCTTCTCATTTTTCCAAAAATGCAATGATTACAATTGAAATTACTATTACAGAGATCTTTGTCTTCGCAATCGCTGTATTTGTCTTCGCCTCGAAAGAATAGCGCGCAAAGTATTGGCGAAGACAAATACAGCGATTGTTTGCCATCGCTGATTACAGCGATGCAAATAATCAATAGATAAGGAAAGGATTTGTTGCCATCGCTGGATACTTCGTGCTTTGAGTCGGAGAGCGATCTGTGGCATCGCAGCATAGTGATTTGTGGGTATTGTTCGAATGTCAAATCAACGTGGAAAACGTATTTTTGAATATTTAAAACTTAATGAGCGGCATGGAAAGACGTATTTTTGAATGCTTCGAACGCAAGCATTTAATTTGGCGGCGGTTATCAAAAAAAGGCGGCATGCGAAAAGCCGTATTTATATTTTTTTTAAACGCAATCAATTAATTAGCTTCGTGCTTTGAGTCGGAGAGCGATCTGTGGCATCGCAGCATGGTGATTTTTGGGTATTGTTCGAATGTCTAATCACACGTGGATAGCGATATGTGGCATCGCAGCGTAGAACGTTGTTGATTATTGTTGGACTGTCAATCTTAGCGTGATGCGAAGGATTGTTCAAGTGTGCTGCGATGTGTGGCATCGCAGCGTAGGACTGTCAATCACTGTGCTGCGATGCCACAGATCGCTATTCAACAATAACCACAAATCTCCATACACCTCCAGTGAACTTCTTCTCCAGCAAATTTTTCGCGTTCCCGACACCTCCACTTGCCTTTTGAAATCATTATTGTCAGTTATCTTGTGAAAAGTTGTATCCATATATTATAAATAAAAGGCTACTCAATGTGTATTTTCCAACGGATACCCATAAATGTTTGAGTTGCCGTACAGTATTCATTGATCATGTTGGTTGAGCAGTATATCTTTTAGGTCATAAATAGTCGCACAAGCACTAGAAGGTGTGTTTGTCTTCTACTTCGTGAACCAGCAACAACCAAACCGACGGTTCCTTCATAAACCTGGAGATCCGCCCTCGAACATAGAAAATTATAGTCGGTGAGGCAGACGAAGACAGCTACACGACCAACAATGGCGAATCCTGGGTATATTGTCTACACATAGTCTACATGTTCAGCAAAATCCGTCTCTTTCATGCATTTTTTGCGATTTGTTTTTGTGTACTATATAATGTAATTTAAATATCGGTCGTTGCAATGTCCGCATTCATTTCAGTCGAACATCCACCGACGAAGTTGTGTGAAAACTTAGTCAATCACTCCTGGAGGACATCAACCGAATGCGCAGTGAATTCGCACAATGCAACCTGATCAGTAATTTTGTTAGTATTAAACTAGTAGTAGTTGTCTATAAACGTAAGCCATGTGTACGTATGATCAATACAACACCATATTTGCTGCAAACAGACTATATCCGATTTCGTAAATTATATTAAAAGCAACGCACCAAGCCAGACTGTGAGCGTCGTCAGCCCATATTTCATGTTATATCGGTTGTATTTTATGTTGCTTTTCATTATTGATTTAGTCCAATTGATTCATATGTTAACGTTGGTGTTAGCAATGTTTCTTTCGGTTTGCAGACTATATTACGCCGTTTGCCATACTCCAGTGGATTTCAAGACGGCAAACCTTATTGGGTTAACGGTAATCACTGCAGAGACCTTATGACAAGTGAAAAGGTAAGCAAACAAACCTACAGTGCAATATTACAGCTTGACAGTGGTAACAACATTTTTTCGATCTATTTGCATATACTGATTCCTACACTCTGGCAGTCTGAAAAGCATTGGGTCTTATACGTGATAGATTTACGCGAAAAACAACTATGGTGTTACAATTCGTTGGAAGTTGACAGTGGTTTACGGCTAGACATTTCCCATCTCGTAAGATTCCATCTATATGAGTATCATGTAGTGTACTGGGTCATGAATTTACTTTCGGTCGCATTATTCTCAGATCGGTTTCCTCATAGCCATTTTGGGAGTTGATGTCAGCGAGTGGATCTTTCGCACGGAATACCATGCTCCTCTACAAGATAATGGCGTTGATTGCGGCGTATTTGTAATGAAGTACATTGAAGCGATATACAATGGTGCAGAACCCTGTTTCAATGCTGTATGCCATTCCTTGGCCTCTGTTATTGACAATTAAGGGCATGTCTATTGCTTCTAGTTTACAATCTGTTTTTGCAGGTTGATATACCCGGATTCCGCGAAGAACTCTGCAAAAAGTTGACGTCCTTTCTAATTTCGGAGGAGAAACTGACGGAGGCGAGGTCTAAAAGGCTGTAATTGATAAAAGATGTGCGCTCAACTCGCGTGATTGACAGTCACAGGGTGAGACTGCGATGTGTGCAATGAACAAAGACTTCTAATGTTCAAAATGATAATATTCAACATCGCTATGAAATGTTGTATGCTTAAACATCGCTTTAATGTCGCGTTCTTATTTTACGAATAGTACAAAGCGATACGCTTGGTGGTCTAACGTCAAACTACACTGCTACGACCATGAAAACCTGTGCCAGCATTTGAAAATTGCTTGAATTTTAAACGACGGTTTCTTCAATTATGATCTTACAGACCTATGAAAAAGGTATAGACGGATACGACAACTGCGTCGAAGCCGCCTATGCACTCGATTGAAGAATAAGTCGTGTATGCAGGAATTGTCGATTATGTCGGTTCCTTATTCGCGAAGCAACTGTGTGTTGTGTCATTCAAATATTAATGAAACGTCCTATCACCCTCCGTCAGTTTTCGAGTATATACGTCAGTTTCATTAAACCAAAAGCAAATCTTAAATAAAAAAGCACTCCGCATTAAAGAAAACAATGTCATGCCAGAGGGCTATTCTGAATGGTAGTCAATGCGATTGGACCGAATCTTTTGGTCTCAAATAAATCCACAAGTACGTCTAAAGAAATCGCTTTAGGTGTACATTACCGTCGGTTCATCAATACAGCGATTTCTAAGAACAAACCTTTCTTATTGATAAGTTCACGTAATGCGATATTTAGAAATATCTTTCGCCAGAGAAAAATATGCTGGTCGTACTTGTGCTGGTCGAAAGCACCAGCAACCCAACACAATATGCTGGTCGAAACAGAGAAAAACTATAGAAAATGGGTTACCGCCTGAACTAGGAACCCAAATCTATCATCAAAATTACACCCAAACACCCAAATAGCCCTTCAAATCAGTCCCAATCTATCACACACCAAAAAATGACCAGATTACAATTGATTTGGGCAAACAAAACCCACCGATAGCATCACAATCACAAACTTTTTGCATTCAGGGTACTGTTCATCAGTTTTTTCAAAAAATATAATTAAATCCACTAAAAATTGAGATTTCATCCGACCATTAAAATTCTTGATTCATTCAATCACAAAAATCAAAAGCTAATGGAATCCAACATCAATCGACCAAAAGTTCAAGACTTCAAGGTTGGTACGGACGTCAGCTGTGGAGAACACAAGCTGAGGTGAGTCCCAGCACGATCGATGCATATGAAGCTTCTTCCTCTCACCGATCTTCAACAAAGCACCCTTTCATTTTCAATAGAGCTCTGATACCATATTGAAATCGGGAAACCAGCAAGAACAAAATGAGAAGAGAGGAGAATAGAGAGGGAAGACAACTTAAGCTTCATTAGCAAAAAACCCTGAAAAGGTTACAACATATAGGGGTCGACCCTCTTTTACACTACATGACAAAAATTTAGATACCCACTAACACCTTGAAACATTACAGTTATACACTACATGACTTGGCGGAGCTCCTGCTGGCCACCCTCAGCGCGACTGCACCACTGGGTTACTGTCAAGGAGGACGGCGAGAACGGTGATGGAGGGCCTCATTAGGTTGTACAGACAGAGCAATCGATAGGTTTCACTTTATACTATTCTGTCTGCCGTTCGTTTTAAACTCAATCAATTTTCCGCATATTTCGTCGCGTATTACCGGAATATGTTCCTGCAACAAAATAGGTAATGTGAAATCCAATATATAACAGGAATATCCAATAACATTGGATACGAAGCTCATACAGCGTGGAAACAAGGTTGTTCTCCATTGTATATTGCTTCAATATGCTTCATTACGAATATGCCACAATCGACCCCATTACTTTGTAACGGAGCATCGTCAGCACAGAGCAACATCCACTCACCAATGTCGACACCCATTTGCCCGTTAAGGAATCTCGCCTGTGAAAAAGGGATAATATATTACAGTCCGGTCCACCTCGAATAGCTACTTCACCTTTGGGTACAAGCTTACCAAATGCATAGCATCGCGTTCTACGCCACTGTGGCAGTCCAATGAGTTGTAGCACCATAGTTGTTTTAGCTGAAAATTCATCTCGTATAGGACCCAATGGTCTGGATGTTGCCAGAGTGTAGGAAGTAAAATCTACGAATCGATAAAATCATTTTTCGTTCCAGAGACTTATCGTGATGGGGATGTTACGAATAAACCTTGGATAAGAGGTTTGTTCACTTACCTTTCCAAATTTCGAAATGTCTATGCACTCATCATCGCTGTTCCAACAAGGTAGTGCATCGTCGAATCCTATGCCGTATGGCTTTCGCCGGACGTACATCTGTTGCACGAAATAGCAAGGTTTAACTACCAAGAAACGTGAGTATGTCATGAAAGCAAACAGAACAACAGCGGCACAGACATACCATGAAATACGGGCTGATGATGCGTACTGTATTGCTCGTTGGGTTGCTCTGAATGTAATTGACAAAATCATACATTGTCTGGTTGCACAAAGTTACGAACTTCAGAACATGCAAACCGATGACCTAGAAATTGATAGTGGACAAATACTTACAAAATTACTGATAGTGTTCCCATCTGCAAATTCATCTTGCATCTGCTCGATGTCATCTACGAACTCGTCAGGGCGTTGCCGCCCACCCGAGACTGTGGATGTTGCACTGAGTGCACCATGAGCGTGGTATTCAGGATTGGACATTGAAATTATTGTCTACAGTAAACAACACTAGTCCAAATACGACATGAAAAGCCAAATGTTTACTAAACCGCTCAGGCGTTTCAAAGAATATACCTCTTAAGCGCTAGTCCTGGTACTGTGGATGTGGTTGTCTTCTTGTTCAGAGCCGTGCGTGGCCGTTTTGCTGCCATCGTCCACTCCATTGGCAACGTGCCTGGTCGTTTAGCTCCCATCCTCCTATCCGTTTGCTCCGTGCCTGATCGTTTTCTCCCCTCATCCACTCCTCTGGCGTCGTGTCTGGTCGTTTTGCTACCATCGTCCTCTCCGTTGCCGCCGTGCCCGGTCGTAGGGCTCCCATCGTCTTTGGCGTTGTGCCGGGTCGTATTGCTCCACTAGTCCTCTTCTTGTCCGCCGTGGCTGGTCGTACTGCTCCGATTGTCCCCTTCTTCGGCGCCATGTCTGGACGGAGATATCGATGGCACCTTTGCAACGGAGATACTGAAACGCCGTCCAAAGGTAAAGTCCTTTAACATGCAACCATTTTTTGAAAACAGCCCGCTAATTAATTGATTGCGTTTAAAAAAAATATAAATACGGCTTTTCGCATGCCGCCTTTTTTTGATAACCGCGCCAAATTAAATGCTTGCGTTCGAAGTATTCAAAAATACGTCTTTCCATGCCGCTCATTAAGTTTTAAATATTCAAGAATACGTTTTCCACGTGTGATTAGACATTCGAACAATACCCACAAATCACTATGCTGCGATGCCACAGATCGCTCTCCGACTCAAAGCACGAAGCTAATTAATTGATTGCGTTTAAAAAAAATATAAATACGGTTTTTTTGTAAAAAAAATGTAGTTATTCAATCATACATATATGTGTTCTAAGGCTGTCAAAAAAAATTTATAGTGACACAATCATGCATATTTGTGTTCTAAGATTGTTATTTTTTTTATAGTGATTCAATCATGCATATATGTGTTCTAAGGTTGCCAAAAAAAATTATAGTGATTCAATCATGCATATATGTGTTATAATGCTATAAAAAAAATTCATGGTGATTCAATCATGCATATATGTGTTCTAAGGTTGTCAAAAAAAAAATCATAGTAATTCAATCATGCATATATGTGTTCTAAGGCTGTCAAAAAATTTTCAATCTGCCATATATATGTTCTAAGGCTGTCAACAAAACTTCATAGTGATTCAATCACTCATATATGTGTTGTAAGGTTGTCCAAAAAATCATAGTGATTCAATCATGCATATATGTTTCCTAAGGTTGTCAAAAAAATTTCATAGTGATCCAATCATGCATATATTTTTTCAAAGGCTATCAAAAAAATTTCAATCATGCATATATATGTTCTAAGGCTGCCAAAAAAAAATCACAGTGATGCAATGAAGCATATATGTGTTATAAGGCTCTCAAAAAAAATTCACTATGATTCAATCATGCATATGTGTTTTGAGGTTATAAAAAAAATTTCATTAAGAATCAAACATGCATATATGTGTTCTAAGTTTGACAAAAAATTCATAGTGATTCAATCATGCATATGTGTTCTAAGTCTGTAAAAAAAAGTTCATTTAGAATCAATCATGCATATATGTGTTCTAAGTTTGACAAAAAATTCATAGTGATTCAATCATGCATATGTGTTCTAAGGCTGTAAAAAAAAGTTCATTTAGAATCAATCATGCATATATGTGTTCTAAGTTTGACAAAAAAATTTCATAGTGATTTAATCATGCATATATGTGTTCTAAGGCTGTTAAAAATTTTTTTAGTGATTCGATCATGCATATATGTGTTCCAAGGCTTTCAAAAAAATTTCAAACTTGCACATATGTATTCTAAGGCCCTAAAAAAAATCATAGTAATTCAATCTTGCATATATATGTTCGTAGGTTGTAAAAAAAAACTCATAGTGATTCAATCATGCATATATGTGTTGTAAGTCGGTCAAAAAAAAATTATGTTGATTCAATCATGCATATATGGGTTGTAATGTTGCCAAATAATTTTATAGTGACTCAATCATGCATATATGTGTTCTAACGCTGTCAATATTTTTTTATATTGATTCAATCATGAATATATGTGTTCTAAGCTTGTCAAAAAACATTATAGTGATTCACTCATGCATATATGTGTTCTATTGCTGTCAAAAAAAATCTTAGACATTGAATCATGCATATATTTGTGATTAAATATATGTGTTCTAAGGTTGTCAAAAAAAATCATAGTGATTCAATCATGCATATATGTGTTCTAAGGTTACCAAAAAAATTTCATAGTGACTCAATCTTGCATATATGTATTCTAAGGCTCTCATAAAAAAAAATAATAGTGATTCAATCATGCAAAAAAAGTGTTATAAGGCTGTCAAAAAAATATCATAGTGGTTCAATATTGAATATATGTGTTCTGAGGTTGTAAAAAAAAAATAATAGTGATTCAATCATGCATAAATATGTTCTAAGCTTTTGAAAAAAAAATTTATAGTGATTCAATCATGCATATATGTGTTTTACAGCTGTAGAAAAATTTTATAGTGATTTAATTATGCATATATGTGTTCTAAGTTTGTAAAAAAAAATTATAGTGATTGAATCATGCATATATGTGTTCTACGGTTGTCAAAAAAATTCTAGTGATTCAATCTTGCATATATTTGTTCTAATGTTGTAAAAAAAAATCATAGTGATTCAATCAAGCATATATGTCTTCTAAGGTTGTCAAAAAAAATTCATAGTGATTTAATCAAGCATATATATGTTCTAAGTTTGTCAAAAAAACTTCATAGTGATTCAATCATGCATATATGTGAGCTAATGCTTTCAAATAGAGAACTGACAATAATGATTTCAAAAGGCAAGTGGAGGTGTCGGGAACGCGAAAGATTTGCTGGAGAAGAAGTTCACTGGAGGTGTATGGCGATTTGTGGTTATCGTTGAATAGTGATCTGTGGCATCGCAGCACAGTGATTGACAGTCCTACGCTGCGATGCCACACATCGCAGCACACTTGAACAATCCTTCGCACCACGCTAAGATTGACAGTCCAACAATAATCAACAACGTTCTACGCTGCGATGCCACATATCGCTATCCACGTGTGATTAGACATTCGAACAATACCCAAAAATCACCATGCTGCGATGCCACAGATCGCTCTCCGACTCAAAGCACGAAGCTAATTAATTGATTGCGTTTAAAAAAAATATAAATACGGCTTTTCGCATGCCGCCTTTTTTTGATAACCGCCGCCAAATTAAATGCTTGCGTTCGAAGCATTCAAAAATATGTCTTTCCATGCCGCTCATTAAGTTTTAAATATTCAAAAATACGTTTTCCATGTGTGATTTGACATTCGAACAATACCCACAAATCACTATGCTGCGATGCCACAGATCGCTCTTCGACTCAAAGCACGAAGTATCCAGCGATGACAACAAATCCTTTCCTTATCTATTGATTATTTGCATTGCTGTAATCAGCGATGGCAAACAATCGCTGTATTTGTCTTCGCCAATACTTTGCGCGCTATTCTTTCGAGGCGAAGACAAATACAGCGATTGCGAAGACAAAGATCTCTGTAATAGTAATTTCAATTGTAATCATTGCATTTTTGGAAAAATGAGAAGCTTGACTTTTGAACAAAGATCTACGTTTACAAACAAATCTTTTGAACTTGTGCACTCGGATTTATGCTGCGATGCCACATATCGCTCTCCGACTTAAAGCACGAAGTATTCAGCGATGACAACAAATCCTTTCCTTATCTATTGATTATTTGCATCGCTGTAATCAGCGATGGCAAACAATCGCTGTATTTGTCTTCGCCAATACTTTGCGCGCTATTCTTTCGAGGCGAAGACAAATACAACGATTGCGAAGACAAAGATCTCTGTAATAGTAATTTCAATTGTAATCATTGCATTTTTGGAAAAATGAGAAGCTTGACTTTGGAACAAAGATCTACGTTTACAAACAAATCTTTTGAACTTGTGCACTCGGATTTATGCTGCGATGCCACAGATCGCTCTCCGACTCAAAGCACGAAGTATCCAGCGATGACAACAAATCCTTTCCTTATCTATTGATTATTTGCATCGCTGTAATCAACGATGGCAAACAATCGCTGTATTTGTCTTCGCCAATACTTTGTGCGCTATTCTTTCGAGGCGAAGACACCCGTAGTATCTAAGGGAGGATTTACTTACTATGTTATTTTTTTTATGATTATTCAAGATTTTGTTGGATATACTACCTTAAACATAAGCATGAAGTCTTTGCATCGTTTAAGACATATCATATGATGATTAAAAATCAATTTAATGATAATTTAAAAATCTTTAGAGTTGATTCCGGAGGAGAGTATCTTTCAAATGATTTTAAAAACTATCTTGAAAACCATTGAATAGTTCATCATAGATCTTGTCCAAAAACACCACAACAAAACAGTCTAGCTGAAAGAAAACACAGGTATATTATTGAAACAACTAGAACTTTACTCATTTCTCAAAACATTCCAAAAAGTTTTTGGGCCGAGGCGGCTCTTACATCCGTTTATCTTATAAATCACTTTTCTTCAAAAAATCTAAACAAAACTTCAGCTTTTAAAATTTTATACCAAAAGGAACCCGACTAAAATAGGTTAAGAATCTTTGGATGTAAATGTTTTGTCCTTACCGACAAAAATGACAAACTCTCACCAAAAGTCATTCCTTATGCATTTATTGGATATTCTGAAACTCAAAAAAGATTTAGATGCTATGATGTTAAGAACGACAAACTATACGTTTCTAGGAATGTGACTTTCTTAGATAACGTTAGTGGTTTTGAGAAGGATGAATCCCATAAAGAGAATATGGATTACTCTTTCTTGTTTAAGTTACTATCTAGAAATGATGATATTTTTAGTGATGATGAACTCAATTAGTTTAGTAAAAAAGAAAATATAGATGAAGACAACCATCCTTCTTATCAACCTAGTAATCCTCCCATAGAGGAAAGTTTATTTATTACCGAGACCCAAAGTCGGAAAGATGTAATAATAAAGAATTAAAAAGTAAAAGAATTTCACGTTACCGCAACTCATTATACAATTATAACAAATATATAGCGTGATAAAAAAGAAAATCTAGGATTTATTCCGAGTCACTGGACGAATCTGATGAAATTTCATAGACTTGTCTCTCACTTTTTATTGGTGGACCGTCTATCCTGGGTGGCCTCCACGTTGCGAAACCTTGCCTAAGAAGATTGGTCATCATGTCCACCACTGCATTCAATTGGGTCTCCATAGTGCTTACTTCTGTCCTTAATTTCTTATTCTCCCTCTCAATAAGTTCGAACCTTGCGGCAGAGACAGTCTTCTCTTTTGGAGCAAGTGTTCGGTCTTCCTCGTAATTTGTTACTGATGGACTAGTCGTATTAACCAGAGCGAGACAACATTTTGGTTGTAGAGGCTGGGCTACAACATGAGAAGGGACAGTTGGGAGGCATGGGTTGACAATTTTCTCAATCTTCCGATTTCGCCGCATTGGTTCCCAATAGCTTTCGAAATAGAAGGGATCAAATTGTCGTCCTTCATGATCATACGGTACGGCACGGACACCACCTGAGTTCCAATTAAATAATTCGTCCCTGTACCGATCGCTCCAATTCACGTGCCTGCCCCCACCATTATTCATCTTCCTTCTCACCTCCAAAGGCTTATTTGGGATAGACTGCCCCAAGCCAGATTGTAGGAGAACTCGACTACCTTGCTGCATCTCGGCTTCAAAATTGCAGAATAGCCACAAATCGCGGCCAGACAATCTGGCAGCCTCCGCAACAACGTCTTCATCATCGTTCTCCCCATCTCCATAAGGTCTCCACAAAACCTGTACATTGGTAATTCTTTTTAATAACGAATGACAAATATATTAAAATTTATTTACGCATGATATGGCAATAATGATATGCACTACGGAAGACAATCCTGCAGCGATGTATACTTAAGAATGCTGAACATTACAACGACTTATAATACTCAATGGTAAATGCTGACGCGATTGTAAACAATTTTAGAACGTTTACCTCGTTTAATTGCAGCCCATCTAAAATGGACTTAGCATTATAAACTGCGACGTTTATTCTGGCCCAGCGACCGATCTTTGGAAAACCACAAATCGGAGGGCTACACCGTGGACGCAATGGGATAATATGTTCCAACGCCCAGGCCTAACAAAAAAAATATTATTAGCAACGCCACAGACTGCAATGAGATTTGTCTACAAATACTAAGTATGTAATCAACAAATACCTGAACAAATGGCCAAAATCCGCCAACAGTTTTCGTACCATTACTCGCACGGTGGAGTTGACTGTACAGGTGTGCGAGCATAGCGGCACCCCAGGCATAGTTGTCGACTTCGTCTAAGTCTGCCAGGTACTGCAGCCACATGGAACTTATTCTCGAACCAGAACAATCGGAAAATAATGTAAGAGCAAAAAAATATAGAAGGAAGCCGCGCAACTCTTGGTCAGCTGTTTTAGATGCACAAGTAGCGGAGTGGCCTTCCCATTTATTACGGAAAACTGAGACCTTCATTGATGTGGAATTGCTTCCACCAGAAATACATTGACTCCATTCGTCCATCGACATTCCTAGAAGGGCAGTGCAGTTTTCCCTTGCGTTATAGTTTGAATGCCGTAATAGGACAGCACTGCCATCGCACTTAAGGTCAGTGATCCTCGCCACATCTTCTAGAGTCATGGTGATCTCAAAAGAATCAAACTGGAATGTGTTAGTCTTATCATTCCACTTATTTACCAGGTGAGTCATGGTATTCCAGCAAGTTTCAAAATATTGCTGGTCCAAAAGGCCACCGAAGTGCATATTTCGTAGTCGGTCCTTCTGATATGCACTCAGTTGACCATACCAAGACAGAACTACAGGCCATTGACAGCGACCTCCGAGCTTTTCACCTGGTGCTCTACTTCTCCTGTGACCTCCCTGTAATACAAAATAACATATTATTCCTACAAATTATAAATTACTTCCATTTGTACTTATAAATACTATTCTACTAACCGCTATAAATAATATCGGTTGCAAACATACTATCGCAGTAATCGCTATAAATATCAATACCTAACACAGTAATCGCTATACCAAAATCGCTAAACATATTATTAAATCTTCGCAGACAGGACAGATATATTTACCTTGGTCGCTATTTTCTGCTGTTCTCGCTCCAACCTGGGACTTTCTGGTGGGTCCACTGCCTCGAACTGACTTTCAATCTCCATCTCTACCGGCTCCACCGTCGCCTTCCTTTTCTCATCCTCCTGCTTCCTTTCTCTGTCCCTATTCTCCTCCTCCTCCTTCTGCTTCCTTTCTCTCTCCTTTTCCGCCTGCTCCTTCTGATTCCTTTCTCTCTCGCGTTTCTCCTCCTCCTTCTCCTTCCTTTCTCTCTCCCTTTTCTCCTCCTCCTCATTCTGCTTCCTTTCTCTCTCCCTTTTCTCCTCCTCCTCCTTCTCCTTCCTTTCTCTCTCCCTTTTGTCCTCCTCCTCCTTCTGCTTCCTTTCTCTCTCCCTTTTCTCCTCCTCCTCCTTCTCCTTCCTTTCTCTCTCTCTCCCTTTTCTCCTCCTCCTCCTTCTGCTTCCTTTCTCTTTGCCTTTTCTTCTCCTCCTTCTCCTTCCTTTCTCTCTCCCTTTTCTCCTCTTCCTCCTTCTGCTTCCTTTCTCTCTGCCTTTTCTCCTCCTCCTTCTCCTTCCTTTCTCTCTCCCTTTTCTCCTCCTGCATCCTTTCTCTCTCCTTTTTCGCATCCTCCTCCTTCTCCTTCCTTTCTCTCTCCTTTATTTCCTCCTCCTTCTGCTTCCTTTGTCTCTCCCTTTTCGCCTCTTCCTCCTGCTTCCTTTCCCTTTCCTTTTCTTCCTCCTCCTTCTCCTTCAGCCGCCTTTCTTTCTCCTCGATTTCTTGTGTCCTTCTTTGCAGCAGTTCTTCCATCTGCTTCTTCCTTTCCCTTTCCTTTTCTTCCTCCTTCTCCTTCCGCCGCCTTTCTTTCTCTTGCAGTTGTTGTTTCCTTCTTTCCTGCAATTCTTCCTTCTGCTTCTTCCTTTCTCTTTCCTTCTCTACCTCCTCCTCCTTCTCCTTCCGTTGCCTTTCCTTCTTTTCTTCATTCTCCTTCTGCTGCCTTTGCATTTCCTTAGCTTCCTCGAACTCCAACTCCCTCCTTCGCCTTTCATTTTCTTCCTCAAATTGAGGAATATTCTGTTCCTTCTCTTCCTCCTCCTTATTCATTTGCCTTCGCCTCTCCTCCGCATCCTTGTGTCGCATTGCTCTACTCTCCAAGTTTCTCCTACAAGCCTCCACCATCATATTGCTAAAATCCCTTTCCCACTCATCCGCCTTCTTTTTCCTCTTTTTCATCTGCTATGCGTTAATCCTTCACCTTCTATTTATATTCTCTTCAATATTTCTGGCCTTTGCCTTCTCTTCGTCATCCTTATTCTGCATCTTTCATTCTTCAAAGTTCTTCCTTTGGTTCGCAGCCTCGATATCTGATGGATAATCCTCCGCAAAATACGATTCCAAGGCTTTATCCCTGTCTTCATCGTTCTCAATCTTAAGTATATTTTGATATCTTTCAAAAACTTTAGATAGATGGGACTGGCGGATCACTTCTCTAATAGACAACCCGTAGAACGACGGGGTATCTCTAATCTGATGAGGCGCAGACATTGCTAACCTGCACAACACAATACACGATCATCATCATTAGAAATCGTCGAAATATTTGGGTTCATAATACAAATCCTTGTATAAGAACCAATCTTCAGATTGAAGAAAGAAAACTTACACGAAACTCACCGAAACGATGGGAATTTGGATATTCCAACTGTAGAGTAAGCAACAGTAACAACTAATACGCAACAGAAGGTGGCAACGATGCTGTGACTGCGCGTAAGACGGAAACAGATGCTCTGGTAAAAAAGAAAGGATGCTCCGGCAACTCGAGATGAAAGCAAAGAATCTCCGGTAGAGTGCTTAGAGCGAAAAAGGATTTTTTTGAACTATTTGTATCATACAACATAACGCTTGCTACATACGCAAACTCTGCAGAACGTTTTTCCGCGATATCGATGGAGGGCAGTTTTGTCATTTTCACGAACCGACGATTCAGTTTTCTAGAAGGAGGGCATTTATGTCCGTCCGAGGAAGAGGAACCGACGATTCAGTTTTCTAGAAGGAGGGTATTTATTTCTGTAAATTTTCAGCGATATCTATTGTCATTTCATTCCCCATTTTAACTTCAACGATACATTACAACCACCTGCGGAACATTTTCCCGCGATATCGATGGAGGGCAGTTTTGTCATTTTCACGAACCGACGATTCAGTTTTCTAGAAGGAGGGCATTTATGTCCGTCCGAGGAAGAGGAAGCGAATGGCGGTAAAGGTTACTTGAGTCTTTGCTGTGGCACCAAATTACGATGCAATATGATGGCGACCCACATGGGGATACATGTCGGTCTGCATCTTATACGTGGCGCGGTTTGGAACCCCCGAACATGAGATCTCAGTACCAGCTCTGTAAATAATTCCGCAAATCGCTATAGCGATTTGTAGTGTCTTCCGCAAATCGCTATAACGATTTGTAGTGTTATTCAGTAAGCAAATCGCTGTAAATCCCTACCCGAATTAGGACCAACTTGTCAGGGCCATATCTCCCTAACCGGAGGTCATATTCCAAATCCGTAAAAAGTGGTGTCTTTGTTATTGAGTCTAGTTTATTTCTGTAAATTTTCAGCGATTTCTATTGTTAGTTCATTCCCCATTTTAACTTCAACGATACATTACAACCACAATCATCAAAAGAAAGATTGCCCAAGCCTTGCCGGATTCTGCACTGTTGCTTTTGAAATTGTTGGGGTCCTCTCGAGCGAGCTCTCCAAGCAATGGGAGTCCCATCATCGCCAAATCTTCCAAGGTGATCATCATCTCTCCCCACGGAAACACAAAGGTGTTGGTCTCCCAGCACCATGCTTCAAACAGAGCCCTTATCACGTTGGCCTGGCACTTTATGTTCCCTTATCGGGTTTTGCCAACTCCTCGTGTGAGTTGATCAGAATAATGAACAAAACAATAAATTACATATGATCAACTCACACGAGGAGTTGGCAAAACCCGAGCAGGACAAGTAGCAAGCGCATTAGAAACACTGATACTGAACTCCTTCGCATATTTGTCATTATTATAATCATTTGAAGAAACAACCTGCAAATGTAAAGAGTTAGCAGCAAGAAGGACTACGGATCTTACTGGTGGAATCTCAACCCTCTAACTCTCTCTCTCTCCCTTCTATTTCTGCTTCTGTGCACATCCATCAGAAGATCCTACATTGCTCCATCAAGCACCGACTGACCTGCACATTGACTGTTGTGGGTCCTTACTGATGAGCTGCCTCTAAATTTATTCGACTCTGGGTCCTTACTGCACTTGAAGTTGAATCGTTGTATTTTTTGTTATTCGGTGGGTGGTGAGGCCCTCCTCTACTCTCTCAAGACTCTTAGCTTGGGCAATCTTTCTTTTCTTTTAATCATCAAAAGAAAGATTGCCCAAGCTAAGAGTCTTGAGAGAGTAGAGGAGGGCCTCACCACCAACTGAATAACAAAAAATACAACGACTCAACTTCAAGTGCAGTAAGGACCCAGAGTCGAATAAATTTAGAGGCAGCTCATCAGTAAGGACCCACAACAGTCAATATGCAGGTCAGTCGGTGCTTGATGGAGCAATGTAGGATCTTCTGATGGATGTGCACAGAAGCAGAAATAGAAGGGAGAGAGAGAGAGTTAGAGGGTTGATGAGCCCCCGGACCCCCCTCCTGTAAGGGCAAAAGGCCATGAACACGCTGGGAGGAGCCCTCAGACCCCCCTTCTGTAAGGGTAAAAGCTCTGAATCAGACTCCATAACTCTTCAAGTTGAATGATGCTACCCACACTGAGAGGAGCTCTCAGACCCCCTTTCTGTAAGGGTAAAAACTCTAAATCAGACTCCACAACTCTTCAAGTTGAATGATGCTACCGACGCTGAGAGGAGCCCCCAGACCCTCCTCCTGTAAGGGTAAAAACTCTGAATCAGGCTCCACAACAGTAAATGTGCAGGTCAGTCGGTGCTTGATGGAGCAATGTATGATCTTCTAATGGACAAAAGCAGAAATAGAAGGGAGAGAGAGAGAGTGAGAGTTGAATGATGCTACCCACGCTGAGATGAGCCCCCAAACCCTCCACCTGTAAGGGTAAAAACTTTGAATCAGGCTCCACAACAGTCAATGTGCAGGTCAGTCGGTGCTTGATGGAGCAATGTATGATCTTCTAATGGACAAAAGCAGAAATAGAAGGGAGAGAGAGAGTGAGAGGGTTGATGTTCATGGCCTCCTCCAGGGCCCTCCTCCAGGGGAGATTTCTTTCTCGGATAATCCTGCAGTGCAGAGACTGTGTCTTAAATAATCATCTTTGGGGCACTTAAGTCTTTACAACCACTCCTTTTCAAGAACCGTCATTTTTTTTTGCACCAATGGAGGAGAGGGTACTTAAGTCTTTGCAATCGCATCAAACTCCAACGCTAATTAATGGTGACAAACATGGGGATACGAGATGCACATGCTTACATACGTGGTGCTCTTTGGGACCCCCGATCATGAGATGTAGCTAACTGCCCTGTTCGGGGGGGGGAACATATAACCTGCTTTGGGAAGGGTGGTATGTATGAATGCTTGGAATCATGTGCATTAGGTTTGCTGTAATAAAAAATTACATATTCACATGTTGGCTGTTGACTCAAATGCATGATTTTATATTATTAAAAATTAGCCTCTTCAATGAGACAATGGACTATCTACTCAATCCAAAAAATCCTTGGAAAATTGGTTTTCCACATGTATCCATTATTTGTTGCAGAATTCGTAACTAGGTACAATTTTCATCATCTTGTGGCACTTTTGATTTCTTCACAACTTTTTGCATCTAGAAGAGAAAAGGAATTCAATTTTTAGGGTAACCTTACACCTATTCCTTAATTTTCCCCTTCAGCTATAGATAGGTGTCAATGGGTCCAGTATCAGACTCATCAAGGTGCACCCAAATAACAAATAGCTAGGTTCTGTCAGCTTTTTTTATGCCTATACCTAGGTATTTGGATCGACCTGTGGAGTTATTTGGAGAAGTTTTCTATGTTTGCTTGATTTTCCCAACAAGCATGTACCCATGATTTCTTAGGTAAAATTTCTTAATTTCAAATCTTTTCTACGAGCGCCGAGGGGTTCGGTGCAGTGGAGGGGGCCTTGGTCACTAGGCAGGTGGTCAGGGTTCCATTCCCACGAGTGTCAGCCTCATGCATTTATGAGTGCAAGGGTTAAGCCTTTCCTGACTTGGCCGGAGCTTGACGACTCCTTAGGGGCAAGGGGTGCACCAAGTCTACACCGTCGAGCGGTAAGTACGGCAGGATCAACCAGCACTACTACGTCTCTTATCCCAAAGATGGTTACCCCGTCCTTCATGGAAAAAAGCTTTTCCATGCAATGAATATGCTTTCAAAGAAAATACTACAATGAATGATGCAATGTAAACATCAAGGTTGTTTTCAAAATTCATAGGTTTATGTCTTTTGCCATGAGGTTGAACAAGGACAGCAGATCAGGTGATATCACATTATACACTTTAGTGTGCCACTGCACCTGATCTGCCCTCCATCTTTTATTGGGCCTCACAGCTGAGAGGTTGTACCCTAGAGATGGAGGGCAGTCAGGTGCAGCGGCACACTCAAAGTGTGCAATGTGTTTGCACCTGATTTTCTCCCTTGTGGACAAGGGGGACTTGGGGTTTTATCCCAATAGACTTTGTGAGTGAGGTAATTTTTCCTCAGTTATCGACCAAAAAAAAAGGGTTATACTTTGTGGGAAAAGTGGTAACTATATATTGTCTAAACAAAATCTAATAAATCATATAAAAGGACTAACAAGTTAATTATAACTGTAAGTTGTTTAAGCTTTATCAACTATCTAAAATAAAACCCTTTTAACTGTACATCTTTTTTCCTTTTTTTATTCTTCATTGGAAGGAAAAAGTAAAGATATCTGTTGAATTTGAAGTATTTCAACCAGTCATAAGCTAAAATATTTATGAGCCATTCTTCTTCTTGTCATGTTGTTCACACTCCAAATGAATGGCTATTAGTGGAAACACTGGTTCAGATCCAAATCTTGATTTGGATCTGATCCAAAGATGTCAAGATGTAGATGGCTTACTTAAAGAGGATCAAGATCAAGATGTGACCAAGACCCAAGAGAATAAGAAGCTCAGTCGACATCCACAGTGAGGGTCAATGTTTTCAGGAGAGTCTCAATCAAAATAAAATAGACTCTATGGTTAATGAAGCCTTATGGTGCAGTAGGACTCCTTCATAGAGTCACGACTTGTGTAGAATCAATCCAGGCCATCCATGTGGTGATAATCAAGATGTAAACACTCCAGGAAAAATGTATAATCTTTGTATATAAAGAGATCCTCTTAACTCTCTCTAACAACACATTGAGAGATTAAAATTTTGTTTGTTCATGGACGAACGTAGACGTTAAACTCGTGTTCTTGATTTGTGTGTGGTGTTTATTCTTTAGCATGGTATTAGAGTCCCTCTGATTCAATGATCCTCCATAGGGCTTGAGCTCCTCCTCAACTTTTAAAATTTTTTATTATTTTATTATAAAAATTTATATTGCCCCCTTTATATTTTAATTTTATATTTTATTTTATTATAAATTTTTTTTGCACCCCTTTAAGCAAAATATAAAAATTTATATTGCCCTTTTTATATTTTAGTTTTATATTTTATTTTATTATAAAATTTTTTGCCCCCCTTTAAGAAAAATATAAAAAATTATATTTCCTCCTTTTATATTTTAGTTTTATATTTTATTTTATTATAATTTTTTTTGCCTCCTTTAAGCAAAATCCCCCTCTTTATATTTTATTTTATTATAAAACGTTTTTGCCCCACTTTAAGAAAAATATAAAAATTTATATTTCCTCCTTTTATATTTTAGTTTTATATTTTATTTTATTATAATTTTTTTTGCCCCCTTTAAGCAAAATCCCCCTCTTTATATTTTAGTTTTATATTTTATTTTATTATAAATTTTTTTTGCCCCCCCCCCCTTTAAGCAAAATCTTGGATATATCCGCCATTGACTACCAGTATCGTGTGTTCAGTTGATCTCAACTCTTGGTGTTAAAATCTTCCTAAAAGTTGCTATGGCCTCATAAACAAGCACCAGCAAAAATTTTTTGTTATGAGAATCTCAATTTATTCACTTACTCAAAAGCTATAACCTCATGGGTTAAGTTGATGAATCAAATTCAAAACCAAATATGTTTGGTAGAGAACTGGGAAGAGAAAAATCCTGAATATATCAAGTAAGAAAGGATGGATCAACTATTGTTAAAGTGGATCCTCCTCTTTGACGGACAATGTTCAGTATCAAACACACTCTACAACCCAAGTTTAACAACTCAAGTCACAATTGCAAAGTTTGAAAAAGGGCATAGATAGTATATCCACATATTTTAATAGGGCCAAGAATATAGCTCATTAGCTTTATATGGCCGGGAAATCTGTTCCTAATGAAGATCTGTCCATGCATATACTTGCCGGTCTCCGTATGGGTGAATATGTTTCTTTGAGGACTGTGTTGAATACTAGAGAAGATATTATTCTTCCTGCTGATCTCTTAGACATGCTTCTTATACATGCACAACTTTAAGAAAGTGATGAATATGATGCTCATATGGCTAACCTTGTATATAAACCAAATAATCAAGGATCTAATATGGGAAATAGAACCAATCAAAATTGGTTTAATTCTATTGGAGGTAGAGGGGGTGGACACCAGTCTAACCGAACTGGACAAGCCAGGGGAGGTTGATCCTCTGCACCGACTACATGTCATGCTTGTGGTAATCAGTGACATATCACCACACAATGTCATACCACTTGTCAGGCATGCAGAAAACAAGGGCATGGTGCACTGCAGTGCAAGACATTCAAGTTCCAAAAGGACTTTACTGGTCCTAAACTTCATCAGGCCAAGGCGCTTGGTTTTCAGATTCTGGAGCAATACATAATGTCATAGCTGATTTGAATAACCTTTCACTCTAATCTGAATACAAAGGCAGTGACCACATGAAGATTGATAATGACTCTTCTTTACAAATAAAGCATATTGGTGATTCAGTTTTTAAGAATTCTAATTCTAAATTCTCAATAAAGGAAATTTTGCATGTTTCTGAGATTACACAAAATCTTTTATTTGTTCAAAAGTTAAGACAATGATGTCTTTTTTGAATTTCACCATGACCATTGTTGTGTTAAGGATTGCAAAATGGGAAAAGCTATAATGCAGGATACCAGTGATTTGTTTGCAAGTTATTAACAAACAGTTCAATAGTGTCTGTGAGGCGAGTGAAATGGGTAAAAGTAAAAATTTACCCTTTGAGCCATCAACACATACAATTGATGGACCACTTGATTTAATTTTTTCTGATGTATAGGGTCCTACTTATATTTCCATTGTTAAAGGATACACTTATTATGTGAGCTTTATTGATGCATTTTCTAAATTTATATGGATTTTTCTCATTAGGCAAAAATCTCATGTTCTACCTATTTTTCAATCATTTAAAAAATCAATAGAAAATAGGTATGGTAAGAAGATAAAATCTCTTTAGTTTGATTGGGGTGGTGAATATCGATCTGTTTTAGTGTATTTAAAGTCCTATGGTATTGAACAACATGTTACATGTTCACACACTTACGAGTAGAATGGTTGTGTTGAAAAAAAAACATAGACATATTATGAAAATAAACCTTACTTTTATGGCTTAGGTTGGTTTACCATATAAATATTGGGATAATGCCTTTGTCACTATTGTGTATTTGATTAATAGTCTGCCCTCTTTTGTCACCCACGACAAATCTCCTTTCGAACTTTTCTTTAAGACTGTGCCTAATTATATGTTTTTAAAAGTATTTGGGTGTGCTTGTTATCCTTTTCTGCATCCTTTTAATGATCATAAACTTTAGTTTCGCAGTACCAAATATGTATTTTTAGGATATAACACTCAACACAATAGGTATTTTTGCTTTGATTATGTGATCAAAAAAATAATTATTAGTCAAAATGTTTAGTTTGATGAACATGACTTTCCTTTTAAACAAAGCTCTTTGGTGCTCCATCCCCATCCTCCTACATCTCTTTTGCCTATACCTCTTCTTGCGCCTTTATCAGAACTGCCTGACACAAATATACCTCCCACACCTCCTTACCCTTTACCTGCTTCAGATCCTCTTGGTGAGGACAGACCTCCCACTCTGTCTTCTGCTCTTGTTAACCTAGCTATATCGAACCCTCCTCATCGCTCTATCCCCCCTTCTATACCTTTCCATTCCCATCCTATGATTGCTCGTGCCCAAACTGGGTCCCTTAAACCAAAAACCTTTTGTCTTTCGATATCCAATTCCTTTGTCTCTTCTTGCTGAATTTCCAAGAGACTACAAACCCACTTGCTTTACACAAGCTAATAAAGAACCTCATTGGCATAGAGCCATGAAGGATGAATTTAATGCCTTACTTAAAATGCAACTTGGGCCTTTGTTCCTCTTAAGTCTCATATTAATGTTATTGGTACCAAGTGGATTTATAAAATCAAAAAATGAGTGGATGGTTCCTTGAAAAGGTATAAGGCCATACTGGTTGCTAAAGGTTATATTCAAGACGAAGGCATAGACTATTTTGTGACCAGAAACCTTTTATTGTTCACACTATTCTTACTTTAGCTGTGACTTGGCATTGGCCAGTTCAACAATTGGACATTCATAACATTTTCCATCATGATCTTTTATCTGAAGATGTTTTCATATTTCAAACACAAGGCTTTATAGATTCTAGTTATCTTGATTATGTCTGCAAATTAATTAAGGCCTTGTATGGCCTCAAATAGGCGCCACAAGCATGGTACCAATGACTTAGTCAATGTCTTTTGAGCATTAGATTTATTGCTTCTTCTCTGGATACATCTTTATTTATTTGTTAGCAGGACCAATTCACAGTGAATGATTTTGCTATTACTAGCAATTCTCTTTCTTATGTCCTAGATATTATTTCACAACTAGGTATTGAGTTTGCGATTATGGATCTAGGTCCTTTACACTATTTTTTTGGAATTAAAGCTACTTTCACACCTTTTGGTTTATACTTATCCTAACAAAAATATATGTTGAATTTACCGGACAAGAGACATATGATAGATGCAAAACCAATTACCATACCTATGGCATCTTCTAGCAAATTATCAATTGATGATAGAGAACCATTTCAGGATCCCACACAGTATAGGCAGGTTGTTGGTGTATTATATTATCTCATATTAACCAGGCCAGGTCTTGCCTTTCTCTATGACTAAGTATCTCAATTTATGTGTAAACCATCTACCACCCATTGAATATCTGTCAAAAGAATTCTCAAATATGTAAAAAATACTATGCAATTTGGCTTGCTTATTCTAAAGTGCACATATCTTCATGTTTCTGCTTTCTCCAATGTTGATTGAGAAAGAAACATTGATGATAAAAAGTCTACTGGTGGCTTTGTTGTGTTTCTGTGCAAGTCTCTTATCTCCCGGTCAGCTAGAAAATAGTGCATTGTTGCTCGCTCTAGTACCGAGGCAGAATATTGTTCTATGTACAACACTATTGCTGAGGTCCTTTGGTTGTGTCACTTGCTTCGTGATTTGCACGTCCTTGTTCTCTCCCCACCAACATTGTGGTGTGATAATATTGATGCAATGTATCTTTCTATAATTCCTGTTATGCATAGTGGTGTGAGTTTTGGAAAACGGTTTTAAAAATGATATTTTTGGATGAAAATCTAATGAAAGTCAAACACAAAAAATATAAAAATCGGCTTGCATGAGTGGTGGAGTCCGGGTCGATCTCAAGAAACGGGAAATACTTGTATTCAAACACACAACTATACTATTCTTTATTGTCAAAATAAAAAAGAATTAATTAAATAAATAAATTACTCAAGTGTACTGCCCTACACAGATGACTTAAATGAATAAAAGAATAAAAAGGCCTTATTACAAACCCAATGAATTGAATTAACTAAAATGAAAGCCTATTCTAAAAGAAAAATGAAAAAGTCTTCAATGCTCGAGTTCTTTTTGTGATTCCTCTGTCCTTTGCTTGAATCTTATTTATGTTCCTTCTCTGAAGGACTCCCTTGAGGGGACCTTTTAGAGACCTCAGAAGATTCTTTAAGGGTATGAAAAAGGATCTCTTCGTACATCAAGCAGTTCCCTGCAACACAAAAACATGAAGCACGCAGCATAAACGAGAAATCTATAAGAGAATCAAACCAAAATATGATGAAAAATCATAAAACATAAGTGCAAAAACTATGAACAACTACAATAAGAGACGAGATATGATGCTAACAAGAAAACTAGACAAAAACGCTGAATGCACTCATGACTAATGAACAAAACAAATAAAAACTACAGAATTAACGTCTATTACTAATAAATTAAATAATGTGACAGATGACTATGCAAAGGAAATAACTAAATAATGCACCTAATAGCTAATACAATGATCGCATGAATGCAATGCAACTAACCAATATAACCCCTAAGCATCTAGCATTAATACTCTATGATAAACAAAGTATCTATGCAACTAACAAACAAAAAAACGCTGATTAATAGAATAACTAATAGCTTAGGAAACATGAAAATGCTAACACAGCTGACTCAAACATACACTAAGAAAAACGATTAATGAACAATGCATGAAATGTATTACTTAAATAACTAAGATTAACTAATTCTAAACAAAAGAGACTGCTGTGAACGTAAATATAAGAAAAACGTTGATTGAACAATTAAAACAAGAGCCGACTAAGAAGAAAACACAGATTAAAATTGAATGCAAAAAAAAAAAAATCAAATGTTGTGTACAAAAGACAAACGAAAACTGCCCCGACAGAATAAAGATTTAACCAACACAGAAACTAAGCAAAAACTAATGTACTGTTGTAACACACGATACCAAAAGAAGAAAAAACACTACTGATAAAATACTGTGCACTAAGCAGACACTAATCCCAAAAATGACACACAACACTCCTAAAAAAACACAATAAAGGAAGATGCTAACCTATCCTACTCGATTGTGCAAAACATGAGTCTGGTCTATGTATACCAGCAGGATGTTCAAGTGATATAGATCGTGAACCTAACATGCAGATTTGGATCTGGGCAATAACCAAACGTTCTCAAAATTAAAACCGAGCAGGGAGAGAGACAAAAGAAAACACCAAGTCTAGCCAGCTATGGCTAAGAAAAATTATCCACTGGATCTAAAAACAAACAAACAACACGAACATGTTACAGACTCAATCAATGCTAACTAATGAACTACAAGAACCAGGCAAAAGAAAACGAGAAACAGCGAAGGAAACAGAAAATGCTGAGACTATACGAGGCGCGTTCTTATTATTATTAATTTTTTTCTTTTCTTTTCTGATTTTTTTTTGGAAGTTTTCAGATGATGCTTAAACTATGCTATGCAGATCTAAGATGCAATATGCCAATGCGATTCTATGCAACTAGCTATGGTGAAGAGATGGGAATAAGAAGAAGGTTACCGAGTGATTTGGCTGGACTGGTTGCGAAAAAGAATGGTTGATCCCGGGATGCAACTACATTTCTCCGATGAAGAGGGTGAGATAGCCGGCGATGGAGAGGTTAACAACAAAAAAAAAGGAAGAAGAAGATGAAGAAGAAAGAGAGGAAGAAAGGAAGGGAAAACTAGCTTTGAGAGAGAGAGAGGGCTAAAGGGGGCGTGAACTCAAGGCCTGGGAAAAAATGTGTTTTCCCCCTTGCTAATTACTATTTATAATATTATATTTAGGTTAAACCAGTTTTTCAAAACAAGTCCAATTTTTTTTTGATAACTTCCAAAGAAGGCTTTGCTTGAAAAACGATTTTCCTAAAAATGCCTATTCCTAAATTGATTAAACTTAGCTACTTAGAACCTAATCTAATCAAAGTATAACTAAAAGAAAATTCCTAAACTAATAAAACACTAAAAACGCGGGGCATGACTTGAAACTCATGATTTTTTGATATTTCCACTTTTAGCACGGTTTCTCAAAACTAGTGATAAAATTGAAAATGTAATGTAATTTTCTACTGGATCATGCATAAATTAATATGAATAAAATGCGAAATATGCATGCATGATCACATAGTCGTATGAAGTATACTGAAATTAATATATATTTCATTCGGGATCATATCACTCACAAGCGCCTGTCGGTCAAATATGTTTCATCTCTTGATCAAGTTGCTGATATTATGGTGCTCGATTCAATCTATTACGGTTCTGGCTCAACACCCTACCTCAATCGCTGAGCTTGGGGGCAGGGGGATATTAGTGGAAACACTGGTTCAGATCTAAATCTTGATTTGGATCTAATCCAAGCTGTCAAGATATAGATGGCTTAATTAAAGAAGATCAAGATTAAGATGTGATCAAGACCCAAGAGAAAAAAGAAGCTTAGTGAGAGTCGACATCCTCAAGAGAATCCCAATGAGAGTCGATGTCTTCAGGAGAGTCCCAGTCAGAATAAAATATACTCTATGGTTAATGAAGCCTTATGGTGCAATAGGACTCCTTCAAGGAGTTACAACTTGCGTAGAATCAATCATGGCTATCCATGTGGTGATAATCAAAATGTAAACACTCCAGGAAAACCGTAATCTTTTCTATATAAAGAGCATCTTAGCACTCTCTACAACACATCAAGAGAGAGAGAATAAAATTCTATTTGTTCGTGGACGTAAACCACACTCCTCGAATGACGTTAAACATGTGTTCTTGATTTTTGTGCGGTGTTCTTTAGCAATGGCATTGGCAGCCTAAAACTACGAAAAAATGATCCAATCCCATGAAAACATGTTGATCCTAGCCGTCCAACCTGATTCATCCTCGCTATTAAAAGTGTCCTATTGTATCACTGTACAAGTAGGGCTAGACAACAGGCCAGGCAGCCCATGGGTAGCCCGTAACCTGGTCCGACTTGGGCCTAGCTTGGTCCCCAACCCTGTGCTACACATTTTAGTGTGGGCACGTGAGACTTATGCATCTTGGACAAACACCACCCTTGCGTCTGGGCAGCATTTGTCCAGTGAATCAAACGCTACATCAAGTTATATTTCTTGGGTTGGAGATTCCTTTCCTTTACTCGAGATAAATCCAAGTCAAGTGGGATGGAGGCTAGGCTGCTAGGCAGGCGGTCTAGGTTCAAATCCCATGGGCATCACACTTTGCGCAAGCCAAAGCTGGCGACTCTTTGGGGGCAAGGGGTAAGTTTCATCTTGCCCGAACAGTGACCGTAAGTATGACAGACAGAGCCAGTGCAGCTAAGTCTCTGATCTTGTAAGCGGTTTCTCCATGTAAATATGTTATTTGGAAGGGTTTGGGAAGGACCTTGATGAGTTCAATTCCTGACCCATTGAGTGTCACACGTCATAGGATTAGATTCTTTTTCTATAACTAATATTTAGGTTGTATTTACTGTTTATTGCAATAGGGTTTTAGGTGGGTACTAGGGGTGTCAATAGGTTGGGTTTGACCTAGACCCAACCCGTACCAAACCCTATAGGGTCAGGGTTTGGTGATAAATAAAAAAGCCTGATTAGAATCCAGGTCGGACCCAAAGGGTTCGATTAATATATGGTGCTGGGTATGGTTTGTGAAATTTCATACCATACCTGGGCTGGACCAAGTTCTGATTAGGATCCACAATTTTTCAATTTAAAAATGATAAAAAATATTATTTTATCGGGTATGGTCTGGATCTGGTTCATGTAATCATTATAAGATTCGGGTGTGGTTTTTCTTATGGTGGGTTCGATTAGACCCGGGTCTAGACCCGGTACCATAATCTCAAGTTTATAGGTTTGGGTCTGGTTCAACCTGGGTCCAAACCAAACTTGACCCATCCAAACCAAACTTGACCCGTTGACACCCTTAGTGGGTACCAGTGACATTCATCTTGACGGTGCATGGGATCCCAGGATCCATGGGTGCTTTTTTGCAGTGGCGGAGCCAGGGGTGGGCATGGGTGGGCGGTCGCCCACCCCAAAATTAGAAACCCCCAAAAAAAATTTCGAAGAAGTGTCAGGTATAATATCAGTAATAGTTTTTTGCACATTATCCAATAATTTTGTTACTTTACCTTATATTTTTACATACATTAGCTTAAAAGAGTATTTGTTTAGCCCATAAATGAATTGATTCCGACCTAAATTCACACGCTGGACTGTAGTCCGACCTGTATGCAGCCTTAGACTCTCTCTTTCCTCTCTCTATACTTAGACTCTCTCTTTCCTCTCTCTATATGTCTCTCTCCCTCTGCCGTCAAGGACGAAATAGAACAGGAGAAGACGACCATCTCTCTCTCTGAAACCGATGGCCTGCACCATCAATTTTCGGCGTCTAGATGAAGGGCTGGTAGACCAGAACAGCAACAAGCGGAAGAGATCGGCTCCCGACGACGGTGGTCAGCCCCTCGCCATGGAGATCGATGACCACCCATCTTCGAAGAGGGCAGCCCTCCCTTCCGCCGAGGACCCAAACAAACCCACCTTCGGCAAGCCCACCTACGATGGAGTCATCGCCGGGAACTTCTGGCATTGTCCCTGAGACCCGAAGTCTGCCCACCCAACGAAAAACTTCTGGCTCCGCCACTGCTTTTTTGTCCAAGGTTCCTTGGACTTGATCCAATCCCATTTGCTGTCATGTGGAATAGTCTTCACATAATAAGGTAACCCTTTTTAATGAATCTTAAGGCGGTGTTTGGATGCAACCAGTTGTCCAGATAAACGGGAGAAGGTGGGATCTTCTACTCTAAATGATGTTGTGATTCCTCAGATTATCCAATTTATCTGGATAAGTGGGTGCACCCAAACATCCCCTAAAGGTCCTTGCTTTTGTGCAAGTGGTAGCACAATAATTAGGGATCAGATAAGACCGAATCTCGATCCGTCAGTCGATATAGTTAACAGCATCCAATTAATAATTGAAATCAGATTTGGTATATAGCTTTACATCAGAAATATATATAATTACAAGCAAAAGGCCGATATAGTTGGCCATTTAAGCTAGTGGGGACTGTGGATCCTGATTTGGCATTATCTTTTCTGTCCAGACCCAAATCTGATTAGGCAATATCTGATTAGGACCGTCCAGTAATACCTCCATTAGAGCCGAATCTGACCTATTTGCATTACAATACTATATCAAAATCTCAGCAATATTTGTGACTATGGCAACAAAGGTTTTACTGTATAAATGTCATTGCTTATGGTGCTTGATGTTACGTTTAATTCAATAAGAATGTTTGGTCTTCATGTGTTGGAAAATGGGTCCCCAGCGTACTGTTTTTGTTTTTCTGCAAGTGATTATGTTGAAAATATCATGCATATATACTTGATCCACAAAATATGGCTTTTATAAAACAAGATAAGACCTTTTTTTTTATATTTACACTGAGAAACCACTTCCAGGATCGTAGACCTAGCTGCGCTGGCTTTGCCTGCCATACTTACCCTTGCTGTCCTGACAGCATAAAACTCTGTAGGCTTATCCTTTGCCCCCAAAGAGTTGCCACCCTTGGGTTTGCGCAATGAGTGATGCCCATAAGATTTGAATCTAAACCACCTTTCTAGTGGCCTATGTCTCATCCCACTATGCCAAACCCCTTTGGGGCAAACAAGCTAAGACTTGCAATAGAGAAAGCAGAATTTCCACCATACATCCCAATTGTCCCTGTTTGGATCTGTTTTTATCTATTGAGCTTTTACAAAATTATGTTTCTATTGGTCATTATGTGAATCCATCTTTTCTATAAGTTAATTAGTCAATAAGAGCATTCACTATGTCCTAAGTATCAAAATGGACTAATGGATAAGCTGCTTGTCCATCCTTGAAATGAGTGCCCAAAGGGCATGAATGAAGGGATCAAACATAGGGGCCTGCACTTTAGTCTAAAACGCTTGGCCAATAATGCATGAGTACAATATCAGGTGCATTACGAAGTTAGGCATATATATATATGGTCATAACTCGACAAGTAGGGATGCACAACAAGCCGAGCTAGCTCGGGCTTGACCCGTTTAAGCTTGGCTCAAGCTCATTCAAAAAATAAGTGAGTCAAGCTTGAACAGAGGTCTAGGCTCGGTGTGGATAAACGATCTGAGCTTGATCAAGTTGTTGAGCTCGATTAAGCTCGATAAGGCTCGCATTAGAGTATATATATAACATATTTGCAAATTAATTCGCGTAAGTGGTTCTCTGTAGTGGTTAGGGCATTGGTCTCTTCTCTAAGAGGTTTTGACTTCACTTCTTGAAAAATTTTCTCTTCAACAATCTAACAGGTTTTTAGTATATGTATATTTTATGGGCCATATTACTCTCAAAATAAAGGGTGCCTTAATCGTGAGTCAATTGTGCTCCATGTGGAGAGATTGGTAGATCAAAACCCGTATATGAGCTAAGCTTGAACATATGCATTTTGAAACGAGCCGAGTTCGAAGAGCTCAAGCTCGGTTCAAACTCGGTTTGTGTGCATCCCTCTCGACAAGTCCCATCAGAAGATCATTATATATCCTTTTTTTGGATAGTCAATTACTTCTTATCTATTTCGTTAGGTTAGTGAACTACATTCCCATAGACTGAGAAGGATCCATTGTGACGCTTAGGCCCTCTCATCCAAGCGATGCTAAGGAATGTCCAATTCATTTAGTTCATGAACAAAACCAAAAGATTGCTATTTGGCACCAAGAAAAACACAAAGTTAGCCAACCGATCAAAATGAATAGCAGCAGAAAATTTGGAATTTATTTTAATAAGATTAGTGATTATTGAGCATTTGAGGTGTTTACTTGGGGTGTGTTTGATGCATAGTTACCAGGAAATGAAATGGATGATTTAGGATGGCAGTGGATCGAGGGAAAACGGCCCCCCGCTCCGCCTCACTCCGTTTGGATGGACAGGGGATGGAGGTTAAAATCAAAACCCGTGCGGGCAGGGATGGACTTATGCTTTTCCCCACCCCACCGTCCCCATCTCCAATCCTCGCCTTGCCCCGTCTCGTCCCCTATCCATCTTTAGGGATGGCTGTGGACCAAGAGAAAATGGGGCCCCACCCCGCCTCTCCCCGTTTGGACTGGGGATGAAGGACATGAAATGGGGATGGAGGGCAGGATTTTGAGATGGGGTGGGGGTGAAGACGCCGCACCCACCCCCACCCCCACCCTGGTCGACTGCCATCCCTAGATAAGAGAAGCAATGCATGAAGCTGAAGCAAGTGTTAAGAGAGTAGTATGAAGCTGAAAGTGGAATATAGTTATAAACTGATTATGCACTCACATGAAAAAAAAAATACATAGAAAGCCATATGAAGCACAGGCAAAAGCAAATAAGAAATGATGTGAACACAGTACAAAACAATATAAGACCAACACACAAGCTTGTTATAAAAAAATATTACCTTTAACATGACAAGCATAAGAAGGGGAAAGCGAGTGAAAAGTGATAAAAAGTGAGAAAAAATATTAGTGAAGAAAAAGGGAGTCGATTCAGGCTTCCCACAAAAAAAAAATCAAGTTTTTCATATTTTAAAGAGGGTTTATCAAAGCTTTCCAAAGCGAGCTTCCCATGCAGCCAAATGCTTCTGATAACTACAGTTTGATGACCTCAGATCTCAAATCCAAGGATCTAATGTGAGGTGAGGAGTTGCTGACTACCGTATGAACCCCACACCATGACTGCAGGTGATCAAACAACATATATCAAATCCTGATTTTTAGTGGATGTGAAGCAAGGTTGCCGAGAAGGAAAATGGAAACAAGATACATGTTGGGAAATGGAAACGGGATGCAAGACTTTCTAAAGTTCATGTAAACAGAAAACATGATATTGTGTGTATGTGGAACAAAAGTGCAAATGTCAACAATATGCATGAAAATATTGTAAGTTAATTTACATAAGCTTTACTTTTGTACTAATATTATGATAAATAATAAAAAATAAAAAAATATATGATTACATTGATTTTGACTAAAATAAGTAATTATAATTTTGAATAACACATATTTTAACTGAAAAAAGGAAATTTTTATTTAAGAAAAACTTGCAAGAAATGTATGGAAACATACTTCCCAAATAAAGGAAACGAGTTTCCCATATAAAATCAGTAGGCCTTCCATGTGATGTAAAACAGGTTTCTCACTTGATGGGAGATGAGTTTTTCATTCATTTTTTAAAGTTTTCCACAAGTTTCAAAAACTCAAGGTTTTCGGTTTAAAAAACAGTTTCCCAGGAAATCAGTTTCCCACATGTAAGAGGAGTTTTCGGTAACCCTAATATGAAGTACATCTTTTACACAAATTCACGGTTCTTTGGCCACACCTACCGGGTTGGGTAAGAGGTCTTCGGCTCTTCTCTAAATCTGAGAACTGAGGCATTCAAACACAGCATTGGCATTTGTTCCTGCTTTCTACTTGAGAATTGTAACCATCCGAAAATATGTGCCTTCTTCCCCAAGTTATGAAGGCTCAGCCATCATTGAATGTTCAGTGCTCCTGAATGATGTTGAAATTGCTGAGATGTTACTGCCCATATGATGCAATTTTTAGAATCCGTGTTTTAAAAAATGGATGGCAAAAATTGAGGTGTCCAAGACTACACCAAGTCCAACTTAGCCTTGTGTATTACTTTGACCAATCCAACCCTTGGTTGTAAGGCTGGGAAACAAGCTACTCGTGGCTCGGCTCATGTTTGGCTCGTAAAGAGTTCATTCAAACTCATCTTATACTCTGCAAGCTGAATATGTTGTGTTCGGCTCAGCTCGACTCTTAGAAGCTCATTAAGTAGTAAGAAATATATTCTAGATGTATTTTACACATATTTTACATGTATTTTCTTGTGATTCTATTTCTTCCGGCTCTAAAACAATGTATTTTTTCTATAAACAAGACAACTTGAACTCGGCTCGTTTAACTCGGGGTCATTATGAGCTCAAACTCGGCTTGGCTTGCCACAATAATGAACCAAGCTCGAACTCTTCAAGCTTGGTTTGTTCAGCTCGTTTACCAGCTCTACTTGGTTGGGAGATTCTCTGGGTGAAAACAAATTCCTAGCCTAAAATGAATGCCGTGTAGACAAAACTAGACAAAATCTGGCTAGAAAGACCTTGAGAACCTCTTGCTTAGAGTTTCAGTAAGCATGATAATAAACTACTTGGAGTAAAAGTCCTAGGCTTCTGAACCGGGTTTCAGTAACATGATTATTACCACTTGAAAAAGGAAATATGAATCCAAACACATTTTCCAAATTTTGTTCTGTCATTTCAAGAGCATAGATTCCTGCTTCCTTAGTTATTAAAATGTAACATGATTTGAAGAAGCTATATATTTTACATTGGCTTGAATCGGAAGCATCTATCTCCAACCAAGACCTTTTTCTCCAAATGATGACCCGGTGCAGTATGTTTCATTCATCATTTTGCTAAGAAAGTAATGTCCCAGAGAAAGTAATGTCCCATGAAATGGAACACTTTTTCAGCCACCACAAGTTCCAACAGGAATACACACACACATATATATATATATATATATATATATATATATATATATATATATATATATATATATATATATATATATATATATATATATATATATATATATATATATATATATATATATGCCCTTGCCACGAAAAGCAGTCCAGCAAAAGGCTGGTAGGACGGTGGGTGGAAAGGATACCGTCACATGGAGCCTCTATTCCATATAAATGAAAATTAATTCTTTTTTTTTAAAGCAAGTTGGGGTTAGGCTTGGGCAGACCCCCACCAGTTATTATTCAACGTACCACTGGGTTTTGAACCTGAAACGTCCCAAGGAGATGTGCACTGACAGCTCCTATCAACCACGCGGAGGCCCTTTTGGTAATTAATTAATTCTTTAAAAAGCCATGATTAACCACTCAAAGCATGCTTACCTATGTTTATATCTACCAGAAGCTGGCTTCAAAAAATGAGAAAACATGTGCCTTCTTGACACATCCAAAACTTTATGAGATGCTTCTCCTAATGTGATATTGAACTTTTGCTCATGTAGGAAATGCACCTTATATTTTAGAACTATTCTTTACTTAAAAAAAATATTTTTAATTATAAAACATATACATGATGAGTATTTTTATAAAAAAGGCTTTAATATGCATTTAATTAAGAATACCACTTATTTATTTATTTCTTTTTTATGTGTTACTGCCTGTTACTTTCCACTTGCTTTTTATTTGTTTGTTTCTCGGATCACTAAGACTAATCACACTTCAAGAATTAAGGCATTTTTAACACTTCCTCGCAATGCACTTGACCCCTCTCTCTCTCTCTAGCACATAAGTGGATATACATCTTAGTGTTCCTCCGTTCCCTCGGGCTGACGCTCTCCCTTTTTTGGCGCCCTCTGAGCCAGCGGCTCCTGCATGAGCCTGATATTTTGTCTGTTTTTGTGTTTTTTACTCTTCTGCCTTCTTCCTTTTGTTTTAGCTTTAGCTTGGTTCAACATTTTGTTGATCTTCATAAGTGGTAATGTTGATTTTCTTTCGTGTTTTTTTCTATCTATGTCTCTCTTGTCTATGTCTCTCTCTCCAAGAGAAATTTCATGAAACAACTCTTCAACAGGCACCACAAAAACCGAGAGCAAAATGGGAGACCACAACCACAAGGCAACACAAAACATCCTGCTTGAGAATCGCATGTTGATCATGTATCACCTATTTAATCATTAACATTTCTGCACAAAACCACCAAAGAATTATAAACAAATACGGCCAATGGATATAAAGAACCAAAAATAATTTGGCCATCCCAACCACAAAAGGAACAAAACAACTCCCTGCCCTCTTCCATTACCCCCCGCCCCCCCCCCCCAAAAAAAAAAAAAAAAACACCCTGGCCTCTCTCTCCCAAAACCACCACCGTAGGGCACCCACCACACCACGCGTGACGTAGGTCATAGAACACCCTTCATTTCATTCTGCCTCCTTCCTCATCATTCCACCAACAGGCCCTAACTTTACAAAGAGAATAACTACTCAACCAAAGAATACAGTTTTATCTTTTTGTATGCCCCTGCGCCAGCCAAGCCCGGAGAGGATGGTGCCCTTCGCGTGGAAGAATATGTGCAGAAGGGCCCAGGCTTTCCCCGTAACGCTAGTTTTGACTCCCCTCCCCCCCTATTAAGCACGCCCAACGAACCCAAGAGAGCCAAAGGGGTTGGTTAGGGAGGGACACACTCGATGCCATCCTCTGATCAACATCTTGAGATCTCCATGCAGCTCTCTGACCTCACCAGCAGCTCCTCTGCTTCCACCCTCGCGCACGTGCCATTCCCGTTTACAGAAGGCTTCCTGAGCTTGGTCTTGTTGACGGTGTCCACCTGAACCGAGAAGAGGGCGTGGACCGGCCGGTGGTCCGAGAACATGGACTCCCCTCGAACGTAGGATATCTGGTGTATCCCTTTGCCTTTCCACAGTATCCTGTCACACCTGGCCCCCAACCAATTGGTTAAAAAAAAAATTGAGTTATGTGGGTCCCACTACCAAGATTGCCCATGACAATTATATGATAAAGCATGTGGGGTCCAGTGACCATTTAGAGTATTACTGATTTTTGTCCCCTAAAAGCAGCAAAATAGCAGAGCAGGAATGCTGAATGCTTTTCCTACGACATTTATTCTGATAAATCAGATTCCTGATGTCCCCTGCTTCTTACATGTAAAGGAAAAGCAGTCTAGTTCTTCTGTTCTAAATTAATGAAACGAGTTCAAATTTCAGGCATAAAGATGTGGGGTTTGTTGCAGTGGTTTGGGGCCTAGGTCGTCAGCGGTTCGATTCTTGCAGGCATCGCTCCCTTGCACAAGACGGCATCCAGTATAAGCCCTTGGGGGCAAGGGTCCCAGCCTCGGAGTTTTATGTGTAAGGATCGACCACCAGGCTGAGCCAACTTGGCCAGGTATCTCTCCTAGATGCGGTTTCTTAAGTCATAAAACCAAAAAAAAGATAAAAGATGTCGGGATTTACACAAGATTCATAATGAATACAAGTATACGACTTAAATGAATAAATCTTCAATAGAAGACAATTGATGGTCGAATGAAAACGACAACAGAACAGTGAAAACAACCCATTTAGAAATGATTATAAGAGAAAAGAAAAACCAGGTGTGGAAGTCAACCGTTATAGGATAAGTGTTGGCTCTGAAATCAACAGATCTAAAAAAAATTAAAGATGGAAAATGTCATAATCAGGTGAAAAGAAGTATGAGGAAGCCCAGTAAAAACGAGAACACTGCCACGAGGGTTCAGCCATTGAGCCCAACAATGAGAGGACACATCCCAACTCTGCACAAAACGAGCTAGAAACCCTTTTCTGTCAGCACCCTAAAGTCTATTAACAGAGAAAATGGAATGGAAAGATATGATGATGCTGAAGCTCATTAAAGAAATCTTATAACATTCTGTTTCAGAGAGGCTAAATGATTTTTTATTCTTTCCAAGTAGTCAGGATGTTAAGTTACATACTAAGTCACATAGACTGGTCGATGCACGTTGACATGCTCCGACACTGGTGCGAATATGGGTGCGGCTTCAGACACGGGGCAGACACAATTAACTAAGTGTCGGATTCGGTCAATGCACCATGACCGAGTCCGTCCACATGTCAACTTTGACTGTCTATTTTTGTTTATTTATTAAAATTAATTTAGACTCAGGTCGGGTCCGGATCCGACCCAAGTCCAAGACGGTATCACACTCACAAGCTTCTTTATGTGTTATATTTTGATAAGTTTGTGTTGTTACATCAATAGAATTGTTTTTTTATTTTTGTTTTAAAATTTACAATCTTATATATATATATATATATATATATATATATATATATATATATATATATATATATATATGTATATATGAGAACCGAACATATCAGGCCTTTTTTTTTCTAGTTCTGCCGTTAGGCCCTATAGTTCGAAGTGTTTTATGATATATTTGAACAGCTAGATTTCGACTCTTAGATCATGTTTTTTCAACAACAGAAATGTATTTTTATGAGACAGGAAAAATTGATGCCTTCATAGTCATTGATTTTGGATAACTGAAAAAACCTAAATACAGGTCAAATTCCAATGATCCAAAAGCCGGTTTCCACTAAATAAAACCTTTGGATCATATATATGGTGTTAGAAGTGAGAAAAAAAAATACCAAAAACTACAAATTTTGAATGAGCCTAATAGGGGCAGAACTAACTCATTCCTATATATATATAGAGAGAGAGAGGTAGGTTACCAAGCGGGAGTCCTGCGCTTTTCCCTAGATCTGGCAGTTTGGACGGCGTAACGGTTTGAATTGGCCAGGTACTTGTAGGTAGGTGCGAAGTAAATCCTCCCTTCTTCCCATCCTTTGAACACACGCCCAGCTTTCTGCTCTATCCGCAGCTGCCAAAAGTACACATAAGTCCTTTTAGGCTTCTTTTTTTTTATGTTTACATGAAGAAACCGCCCTCAGGAATAGAGACTTAGCAGCACTGGCTCTGCCTGGCCGTGCTGGCTCTTGACATGAAGTTTACCAATAACATTGAAAGGAAAACTGAATGGAATATTGTGACTTATTATTGCAATGCGAAATCAAGCACATCAGTTTTATGCTGCCGGCTGTGGCTTGAATGGTCCTAATTCTATGTAGAGAAGAGCAATATTCTGTGTGGCTTAAATTTTAGATTCCTTTGGGGACACCATATAAACGACTACTGGTACGAGTCATGGTTAATAAAATGCACCCCAAGTCTTTCTAAGCAACAACTCTGATTCGTGCGGACTGTCCGATGCTGAAAATGATCAGAACCAGCTCAGTTTACGGAGCTTCTGTAGATCAACGCCACACAAGAACACACACATGCACACACTCTCACTGCAAAAAGAACGATGGGACTTGACAAGAAGCGAAAGGGAAAATGCCTAATGGATGAAGAACTCAGAGACCAATTCTTGCCAAATTAGTAGTCAGGATCAAATTAGGTGAACTGGCTGTTCTAGTAAGAATTACTAAGAAGGCCACACTCCAATTTCATCTTCACCCATTTTATTCTTGGCCCAATTGATGATGCTTGAACTAGGATTGACATAGTACCTCACTTTCTGTTGCTTATTTATGATATGAGATTTCCGTATACAACCCATCTCAGGTGAACTGACAGCACAAAACGCCGGATTATGGTGCACTAACACTGAACTTAAAAAGACCCACTGCTATACCGCTGCTCTAGAAAGAAAACTCTTCAGAACTAATAAATGCACCTATTTTGAAGATTTAGCAACTTTTAGGCCTTGTTGTCAAAAGATAAAAGAACCAAGGAAAACAACAATCAAAATTCACGTAGATTTCCTCAAAAGTCTCTTCAAGGGAACTGCATAACATATTGACTGGCACTGAAAGCAACTAAAATTAACCAAGAATACCGTGTTCAACTTCAAAGGCACAAAACAAAAATGTGATGAGAAGCTTGGGTTTTTACCTGGTCCTTCTCCAACAGCGCATCCCAGTCCTTCCTCTGAAGAAACTCATGTGTATCCTCACGACCATATGCGAGGCGGTAATTGAGGTCACCAAGCCAAAAGATCCTACTGTAACCATTTAAGGCAACAGTTACAAGTGTTAATGTCATTGAAGGCTAAAACTGAAAGCCCTATCATTGGTTTTTTCAGAGTATAATTTCAATGAAGCAAGCTAAATTGATAAAGGGAAGTCGATTGGCACAACTTAGATCAACACTCGGTAGAGTTGGACAACCAACTATTGAATTTCGGTTGGTCCTACAGAAGCTGGGAATCAGACCCATGCTCGCTTTTAAGAAATGGGCCAAGCAGAGTAAAAATGTCTCCACTACACTTTAGTGCAAGGACAGAACATGGAGGTATATTGTGAATGTGAAATCATCTATGTCCTGGGGGGGGGGGGGGTGCGGCACTTTCAAAAAACATGGGTGGGGGTGCTGCAAAAATATATATAGTCCAAAAGTTGGACATAAATGATCGGCACTTAGTTGAAGAGTCCTTGTGACATAGGAAATCATGAACTGCCTACTCTACCATTGAGAAGCAGCAGTAATCTATCATATCCACTAAAAATGAATGATTCACCAGGCCTTATATGTACATTGTTCAACGGGTCGTACTGGTGATCAACATTCATGGAAAGTTCTAAGCAGATGCCCCACAGTAGCTAACCCAAAAAACTTGTGGCCACAATGGTCAGAATTTCAATTCACATACTAAAGTCGAAAACCAGTCTTTAGCTATTTTCTCAGACTAGTTACTCTTGCATTGGAAATTAGACATTTTGTCCAACATACAAAAATATTAGCCAGCAAGTTGACTGAAGTGACAAGGAACTTACTCATGGCCTAGAATGTTATCTGGAGAAGGTGCAACTCCAGAAAATCTGCGAGATGGAGGGAACCACGTCTTCCTTAGGATGCCGATGACATCGGAGTTCCTTCGGATTTCATCACCTTCTTTCTCACCAGAGGTCAAATGCGTGCACACAAAACAGAGGGAAGTCTGACGAAGAGTCATACTGATCGAAATTGAGCCCTGTGAAAAAGAAAGCGTAGAATCTGTTATTATAGCTGTCCATGAGGCTTCAAGGAGAAATCAGAATATGACAGGAAGCGGATGAATGGCTGCACTTGGTTTTACACTTAATTTGCCAAATTAGACTAATAGGGATACGAATTAACTGGAAATTAAAAGTTCAAGAAGAAAACATATGTTATGAAATTGTTAAATAAAATGAATTTTCAAACCATTCCTGCATATTAACTGCATAATTGCCAACCTTGATCCCAGCTGTAAATTCTATGTAAAAACTAGGATGCAGGGAGCAAGTGGATCGGAATAAAGCTTAAACTAACAAAAAGAATCGATTCATAATCAGTTAAACGACTAACTTTTTTCCCTTAATACTGCAGAAATCGACCAAAGGACGACAAAGAGGTTTGCCTGACCTTATTCCCCATGTAGCCCATTAGTCCTCGCCCAACGCAGGAGACCTTGATACTGCCAATATGTTGCCTCAGATCTCTGCGAACCCACACGCAAAGGAAGAGACCCACCATCTGCTTGCTTGCGGCTAAGCAGTATCCCCCTCCATGGTGCCTCTCCTTCGCTGAGTCCGCAAAACCATTGTTCTGCTCTTCCTCCAAATAACTTGAACTCAGTTCATCCATCTGGCTCTCCATGGCGAGCAGATCCGAGAAGCTGACTCGGGGCTTCTGGGTCCGGTGGTGGTCGTCCCGTGCGGTGTCTTCCTCGTCGTCGAGCGTGATGGTGGTGAATATGGTGGGAGATGGGGGCTCCACCGGTGGGGCTGCTTCCTTTCCATTCAAAGCTTGACGTATCAGTGAAAGCCACCTCGCCGCAGGGCCGTGGTCCTCAGCACCAAACACGTTCCCGGCATTTAAGGGCACTATCTCTTGAAACCTGATTGCACAAAGAGAGAATCGATGAACTTTGATTTTAGAGCTTATTTATTGTTCACCCCCACCGTACGCAGCAATCAGCATCTCTCTCTCTCTCTCATTGAATCACAAGCCACATAGATCAACATATCCTGGTTCTTGTATTAAGGCAAGATCCATGCTATATGATTCAGGATTCTTTAATGGGCTTGTTGGAGAACCCGAGCAAGAGAGAAATGGATGACATTATCAATTCAGTGGAATTTATGGAATTTATGGAATTTATGGTATTTATGGTACTAACACCACCACAACCATTGCCACCTTTATAACAGTAATATGGATTATAATTGCTAAGAGCCACTACCATCTTTTTTTAGCTAGGCAGAACCACTACCATCTTAGTGCAATAGGTATACCAAGCATTAATGCGCCATACCAACAAATCAAAATTTTAAAATCTGATGCAATTCATGATGAAAGGATCTCTAATCCCCAAAATGAACTAGATTTTTAGGGTTTCGATTCAAAAGATTTGGGCATAATGGGGAAGGGAATCGGAGAAGTAAAAGGATTATAAATCTCTATCCTATTGTCTTCTGCAGTGAAAAATACAACTGGACTCGTGAATGATTGTGGTCAAAGCCAGAACAAAAGACATGATAGAGATCATCGAACCAACCTCCTTTATACTGGACCGAGTCCTATCCCAACCCGAATCGCCCGAGTCTCTAGGCTTCCCAAACTTGGTTTTTCTTACACTATTTCCGCCTTGGGGAAAACCGCTGAGCCAAAACACAAAAAGCCACAATAATATCACATAAAGGACATTTCCGGGTTTGGGCGTCACTCAAAATATCCATTTATTGGCACCCATTCAGCAGTAGAATATTGGTAATTGATCGCCATACGTCTTTATGGATCAAGTGGGTCACAGATGGCCACCCTCATAGAACATTCTCCACAGACCATAATCCAATAATTGAACCTTTCTAACCCCCAATCCCAAGCAGGGTCATTTAAAATTCGAACCATCCTCAAATGAGGAGACCCGGCACCCAAGAAGCTCATGACCCGATCCGAGTCGGTGGTCCCAACTTATCAAATACACAATCTAACAAGTGTATTAGTTATGGTACGTGGGGCCATGACGGCTGTGTCACATCCAGCTTTTACTACAGAAATCCACCTTGAGTGGGGTGTCAATTCGAGCACTATACCACCTCAGCAACAACACGCTGTGCATGTGTGCACGTTTCGAGGGGGAGGGCCTAATGCTACAGGTCCTCCACCGGCAGCGTTAGCATTATCCGTGAGCCCACCCTGTCCACACCGACACCTTTTTTATAATCAGGAGATTCAGGACTAAGGAGTATAAGACTTTTCATAATTGTGATTAAATTCCTAAAACCCACGTGAACTGAAAACGGAAACTAAAATTCCCAATTTGCACCAAAAGGATTGCGAATCAGAATTGATCGGTTATGCCTCTCATTCCCACCAATTCAGGCCTATAACTCTTTGAACAAGAATCAAAGCCAAAATTCTAACTAGCCCACAACGCCAAATCTGCCTAATTCGAGCCCCAAAGAAGAGGAAAAACTAAACGGGTGCCACCCAGGTACGGCAATAAAGAAAGACCATAGAAGAGAGAGAGAGAGAGAGAGGGGGGGGGGGGGTTACCCGAGGACGTAGAGATCGGCGGGAGATTGGGCGCTCAACCAGTCTTTGAGATTCAGACCCCAATGAGGCATCTTGCCGCCCACGTTCCACGTCCCAACAAACATCCTGATCCAAGGAATAAAATAAAGCAAAGCCCATAACTAAATGGAGTCGCATACGATAAGGCAACAACACACAGAGTCCAATACATAGTCGCAACAAAAACTTCCCCTTTTTGTTCTCTACCCACCTCAAGTTTTGGGTACCCGTAATCGGTACTTCGTTCCTCGGCAAGTCGGGGTTCCCTGGCGCAGCAACGTACCACCCTCCTTCACGGAAAATTTGTCGTGAACCAAAGAAAAATGATTATTCAGATAGAGTGGCCATCTATATCTGAACATACAAAAAAAAAAAAAACAGAGGAACGGGGTTTTGATTGCCACTGATACTAGATGTTCCTTGGATATTACGTGAGAGAAAAGGATGAGTACCTAACAGATCTCTTGTGAGGAGGACGCAACGGTCTATATCGAAGCAGCTGGCCCTTCGTTCTGCCGTGCCTACAGGAACAAGTCCCATCGCTCAGACTCTCAATCTAGTAAAAAACTAAAAAAATCCAAAAGAAGAGAAGGCGTACAGGAATGAAGAGACGCATATGTACCGACGGAATCTGAATGGAACTCGTTGGCTTTACTCTTGATGTTCAGCCATTTCCTCACCACGACCTTCGGCCAGGAAGAGGACTACAACAAAAGAAAAAGAAACAAACAAAAAAGGGCTTCAATATAAAATACACCTTTTCCAAGCATTTTTGTCAGAGGCATTAGAGAGTGAAATGCTAACTGTCATTACCCTGCCCTTGCGCTCTTTTTTCATCTTTACTGGTACCAAAAAAAGGCCAAACTTCACGGTATCCTTGTCTCAGCTACGCCGGACTCTGGAGGATCCCAAAAAAAGATAGTGCGGCAAAAGGATCACAAAAAGTAGAGCAAGTGACGACCTCAATGCAAGA
Source organism: Nuphar pumila (assembly GCF_984573655.1). Taxonomy (NCBI): domain Eukaryota; kingdom Viridiplantae; phylum Streptophyta; class Magnoliopsida; order Nymphaeales; family Nymphaeaceae; genus Nuphar; species Nuphar pumila. Next base: position 27,870,559 of record NC_143252.1, on the reverse strand, counting down.
ACCAATCACGTACCTCCGCCACTTCGCATTTAAAGCATCACTAGTCGTAAACTGCAAAGGGGAACCGTATTAGAAACTGAAAAAATCAGGGAAAAGGGTACGTTGGTATCTCGGTTTTTGTCCACCCTATCTTTGGATTGAAGCCCGTAGCGTGAATGGGAAGAGAGGGGGAACACAATATGCGGAATTAGGCAAAGGTAATCGGTTCTTTCTACCGGAATGTAGTTAAGGGTGGGTAAGGTTCGAATGAGAAATGGATGAGATGGGAGACGTGGGTTAGCCCCAGAAAATGCCTTGACTTTTATCCTTACGAATCATAGATTCCCCAAGGCAAAACGTGAAGACCACGATTAGGCTAACAGTGGCATCAGAAAAAAACGTGAGTGAAGGTGGAGAAAGAGAAAGAGCCATGGAATCGAGTCGGAGCGGCTCGCTATGGAACAAAGGCTGATCCTTGTTTGGAGAGTTCGAATCTCGATATCTCATTTTAAGGAAGAAGAAGAACCGGGTCGGATGGTCCGAAACAACAACTCGCGTCTCGGAACGTCTGAAACTCCATCATTAGCAAACCTGGAATTGCGTCAATCAATCTATTAGCTAAAAAATGTATGAAAACAAAATAAAAAACGGAAGAAAACGAACCGGTCATACTGCTTATCGATTCTATCTAAGAAGGGAAAATTCCGAGACGATCACTTCACGAATCATGGAGAACGGAAAATAGGAAAAACAAAAACCGTGAAATCACAAAATCAAGAAATTTGGAGACCTTCGGACGGGAAAAAACGCACGAAAAACGAAGCTTAACTTCAGAAGAAAAACTTTGTTTCGATTCTTTTGGTCGAACAATTTCCTTTTCTTTCTTTCTTCTTCCGCGGAAGAAAAGGTCGTAGAAAAAATAATCAAACGCAATACTTAGACCTTCAAAGTCGTAGAAAATCGGTCATTACGAAGACTTTCGGAACTGCAGAGACTATCCAAGCGGCAAAAGTTGGTCAGAAATTGCTGGAAGATCCGGTGTGGAAAGGGGAAAACGGGCCGATAAAAAGAGAACTGAAGTATAAGAAAAAAAGCACAAAAAAGACCATGAGTAAAAAAGTTTGTTTTTCGTCACAAGTATCATTTAATGCCTGATGATAACCGAAAATGACACCGAGACCCACCGAAATCATGAAACGGTATGAACATGACAAAAATTCTCCAGAATTTCAATAGAAAATGGAATTTAGTTTAACGGCCAAATGGATGCTTCCCGAACTATAAGTCCCAGGAATTAACAATAAATAGCAAAAGCCGAACTTTCGAGCTCAGAAAATGGAGGAAAGAGGGGGAAGACGAAGAGTTTTCAAGGTAGAAAGCTTCTGATCGACTCTGTTAATCAAATATATGGCAGAGATAAACCATACTATAGTTATTACGATGGAAAAATGACATCTTTAGCCCGAATAATTCATCAGGAGCCATGAATCACGGAAACTTAGCTTCAATCGGAAAGATTACGCCCTTCAAACTTCAAAAAACACAAGGAAAATGGGAAAACAGAGGAGTTTCATAGAGATTTATGCCTAAACTTTGTTAATCGACTTCGCTAACCCGCATTTGAAGGATTTATGCGTTTTACAAATCAGAAATCTGTATCGAAACGTAAAACTAATTAGAAATTCAAGAAACAACAGAAAAGAAGAGGGTTTAAACGCCAGAAAAAGAACATAACACGGAAATCAACCAAAAGAAAAAAGCGGCAAGTTAAAGCCTCGAAAATCACAACCGAGACGAAACATTGCCATAGATGACAGTAGAAAACACGAAGTTTTCATTTAAAACGAGCAGACTACCTACAGGCTTCATCGATATACATTCAATTGACTTTATTATCACCGTCTCAAATTTTTTTTTTGACTTTATTGACACAAAAAACTCCGGCTCCGACTAGCTTAAAAACGACACACACACACACATAGAGGAGCCACTCTTCTTCTCCATTGAGAGCAAGAAATCGCTAGAATCAGGGAATCTAATGAAGAGAGAAAGTACCTACGGAGCTCGGAAGAATCGTCGTTTCAGGTCTCCGTTAACGTATTCAGATCTGCTCCCAAAGAAGAAGATGATGACGAAGAAGATGAAGAGGAGAGAAGAAGGGAGCGAGGAACGGAACCAAGAAGAAGAATGAGCGGGAGAGGGGAGAAAATGCAGAGCGTGGCGTGGGACATCTGAAGGCGAAAAAGGAGGGGGGAGGGAAATCTTCAATCCCTCTGGGGCGGGGCAGAGTGAAAAAAAGAGCGGAGGAGGAAGAGGATGGAATGCGTTGGGTGAAGTGGTGGTGGTGGAGTGAGAGAGGCGCGCGCGCTTAGGAAAGAAGCAGAGATGCCCAGCACCGCCTTTTATACCATGACGACCTACGGATCAAGTGATTTGACAAATTTATGTGTTTTGAAATCATCACCGTCCATCACTTCGATCACCGCCATTCGTTATAAGTATGTGGGTCCATCAAAGTGCTGATGTCATCATTTGACAATGAATGGTAGTGACTGCAGTGATGAACGGTGTTGATTTTAACTCACAAAATTTTTTATTTTGTCAAATCATAAGATCTATCCCGTTCTTTCTCTCTCTCTCTCTCTCCCATTTTCTAAAATAAATTTTAATTCCTAATTTCCTAACTGAGCGCGAGAGTTCGGACTTTGGAGTTTGATCCAACCTGAAGTCAAACTCAGGTTCTCACCATCCGGCATATTCCGGGTCGGGTCATTTTCGGGTCAGGTAAACAAGGGAGACTCTAGCTGGCGCCAGTTTCTGAGAGACGATGTCGTGAATGGATCATGTCCATGTAGTGCTGTCAACGGTTTAGGTTCCCGACCCATCAGGGTGTGTCAAAACCCGCCCGAATAATAGTGTCGGGTTCAGGTTTTGTCCAGTCACAAAAATAAAATCGTAAACCTGGATCCGTATAATTTCAAAAGATTACTTTTACTTAAAATGAATATAAAACACTCGGGTCAGGTCGAGTACCCGGCAATAAAGTCGAAGGGGTTGGATGCCCATCAAAAATCACAACGCAAACCAGGTCCGCATATTGCTTGGATTCAGTTCGGATCAACCCGAATATTTTTTGGGACAGAACTTTTTATGTCTATACCCAAGAACTCGGGTTCAGGTCAGGTCAGGTACCCAATACAAACCCGGTCCATTGACAGCCCATGTCCATGAACTTGATACCAACTTTAGTATGATTTGATTTTATTGGATCTGGAAAATAAAGTAGCCCAGTGAGGTGGTTCTGTCAAGGTGCTACAGGGATGGATGGATGGATGGGTAACATTGCACCGAGGGACGAAGGCGAGCCGGATATGGGTTGAGTCGTTCTTCATCTGAAACCATCTGATTTTTGAAGTGATTCTGGATGTGAATCTGGATCTAACTTGGGTGATTTAGTAGAGTTTCAGATATGGAAAAGATGTGAGGCTTTGTGGTGCTTGATATGCCTAAAACAAGTAAAACCTGCTGATTTTGAGGTGGAAAAGCTAAAATGGGTCAGCTTAGACTCGATCCTGACTTGGGATCCTATCGTGTGTCATTTTTCAGATTCCAACCAAGATCCGGCTGCAGCCAACCATACTGGATCCAAAATCTGACCCGGAGCCAACCATCTGGGTCAGGTGCTGGTCAGAACACATACCTATTTACGCCGAGTCCTGGATTTAAATAGTATAAGGGGGATATCCCTCAAGTTTGCCATCCCCGATCCACGAGGAAAGTCCCCCACATCGTTTTTTTTTTTTTACAGAAAAAGCTGGGTTAGCCCGACCCCTACCAGTTATACAACCTTATACCATTGTGATTCGAACTTGCAACGTCCCAACACAAATGCAAGGTGACGTGCACTAATTGCTCGTGACAAGTGGAACACCCATTGTGACATCGTTTTGATCTTGTGACTAGGGATGGCAGTGGACCGGGGTGGGGGCGGAGAACAAGGTCTCCACCCGCTCCCCGTCCCTCCATCCTTGCAAGGGTTTTGATTTTAACCTCCATTCCTGTTTCATGTCTTTCATGGGCGAGGCGGTGTAGGGGCAAGTTTTCCTTCAGTCAATTGCCATCTCTAAAGAATGATTGAGGACTGGTGTGATCATCGCAAAATTTTTCCTCTTTCTTGTGGTTTCTTTCTCTTCCTTCTCTTTTCCTTTTCTAACTCATATTTTCCAAAATTTAGGGTGTTCACAACGGGGCATGAGACATCTATTCTCGCGCGGGTTTTGATTTTAACCTCCATCCTCACCTCTGTTTCATGTCCTCCATCCCCACCTCCATTCTCGCATGGGTTTTGATTTTAATCTCCATCCCCGATCCAAACGGGGCGAGACGGGGCAGGGCTTCATTTCCCCTAGGTCCACTGCCATTCCTACTTGTGACAAGAAATGTGTACTCCAATATCGAACTCTTGACATCCTTCAACTTGAAGGCCTCAAACCTACTGGCCGAGACAGGTGCGCTGAGCCCTTGTGGGCCAGTTGTACATGTGAAGTTTGAGAAAGAAAGGCCCAGTGCTTTCTAGATAGGCTTGATGTGTAAATGTATACAATTCGGATTTGGGCCAATGACACTTGTATCCAATACAGTTGTGTGTGGACCCAGATCTGTACCAAAAGTCCCTAATCCTCCTATCGGATCCAGATCTAAGTGGACCTGAGCTGCTTTGGCTGTGGATTAGCCTAGTCAACAACATAGCCAGACTTTATTTTTGCTCCATCAGTTTGCCTTGTGGAAAATAGTTGAACCAAAATTTCCTTAATTATTTTTTTTCAAAAAGAACCAAGAGATTGCTAAACTAACTGATTTGGACCGCTTATATGAACATGGATGAAAGTACAATTATTTGAAAGTGAATTTCACATTAGATTGTCAAGAACTCAAGATCTTAGGGTTTTCATTAAGTCTTTAATCAGTAAAAAAAAGGGAAAAAATAAGCAAATTTAAATATTTAAATGATATAATAAAAGATTAAAATAAAACATGTGATTTTTTTTTAAGACCGAACGATTTTTTATCATAATCATGCCATTTAAACAATAATATCACCCAAAGGGTTTGGGGGAGCGCGATGGGGCCTACCATGCTAGGAAGGCGGTGTAGGTTCAAATCTCATGAGTGTGACATCACCCTTAGCTAGCCGAAGCTTGGTGCCAGAGGTAAGCTCACAGAGTTTTATTGTAAGTATAGCATGCAGAGCTATAGCTCGACTAGGTCTTGGATTCGGGGAGCGGTTTCTTGGTATAAAAAACTAAAAACAACAATAATATCACAGTATTTTCAAAATATGGTGATATAAAAAATGTTTGAAATGGGTGGCAAAATAACAAATTTTTAATCTTTTAGGAAAAATTAGAGCATTGGTCATGTCAGTTAAGGGCTTTTCCTTGATTTAATTAGGGGGCACTTGATTGCTTTGGAACTCAATATGAGAATCTGAGTTGGCATGGGCTACATGTCAAATCTCTCATTTGTCATTCGGAGTATCACAGTATTTTTAAAATATGGTGATATAAAAAATTGTTTGAAATGGGAGGAAAAAATAACCAATTTGTAATATTTTTGAAAAAAATAGAGCATTTGTCACTATAAATGTCAGTTAATGGCTTTTCCTTGATTTAATTAGGGGGCAATTGCCCCAAGGGGGTTGGCTTAGTGGGGTGAGGCCTTGGCTGCTAGACGGGCAGTCAAGGTTCGATTCTCATGGACGACGCTCCTCTGCGCAAGCCAATGTGTACCATAGACTCCAGTGGCAAGGGTCTTAGCCTCAGAGTTATGTATGGCAGGCTGAGCCAGCGCAACCAGCTCTTGGTGCCCGATGCAGTTTCTTTGGGTTATAAATAAAAAAAAAAATTAGGAGGTGCTTGATTGCTTTGGGTCTCAATATGAGAATATGGCTTGGTATGTGGCAGATACCAAATCTATCGTTTGTCAATTTGGAGATTTCATTTTTTTGGTTTTTAAATCCTTAAAAGCAAATAAAATACGGGTTTTCCTAGTTTGAGAAGAGAAAAAAAGTTTCTAGGTATGAAACCTTAAATTTAGGGATGGCACCCTTGCCCTATCTCAAAATCCTGCCCTACATCCTCACACGGGTTTTGATTTTAACCTCTATCCCTGTTTCATGTCCTCCATCCCCGGTCCAAACGGGGCAAGACAGGGGATCGGGTTAGGGCGGAAAAAAGTGTAAGTCCAACCCCGCATGGATTTTGATTTTAACTTTCATCTCCGCCTCCATCCCCGTTTCATGTTCTCCATCCCCGGTCCAAACGGGCGAGACCCCATTTTCTCCGGATCCACTGTCATCCCTACTTAAATTAGAGATTGGAGGCAATTAAACACACACTTATGGATAATGATAAATTAGTGTGCAATAAGCTTATTGATCAAAATAATGGTGATCACTCATTCCACGTGGTGCTCATCTAGGGCACCAACAGCATGTCATGTTATTCACAAGCCAAGAACATATGTGCCATCTGGATCAGGACAATTCAATGGGTGACTTGGATCACAGTTTGACCAATCCCTTTTTTTGCTTTTTTCCTATCATGAACCTGCTAGGACAACACAAGCCATATTGATAGGCAATGGACCCCCAACTTGGTGACCCACATTATGGTATGAAGAACATGTGAACTGGGGTCCCTACCAAAGTTTTGTTTTTTACTTTGGGCCCACATAGAGATTGTGAACAATGTGCAAGCCTGGTTGGTCTTCACCTTCACCTCATAATCTATGACTCACATGACATTGAACTTGGTAGGTTACCCTATTCATGTAGGACCAAAGCTAACCAATTTGGAAGATATGTAAAGAAATTGGTCTTTGGACGCATTTTCTATGCACCTAGGGCTATTCTCGTGCACTTGGAGGGATCTTCTTGTATTCTACGCAAGTCTAAATTTTACAGGAAAAAATACAAAAAGGTTGTTTAACTTATCATCTATTTACAAAAAAGTTGCGGGACATTAGCTTTCAGTAGCCTAATTTTTTTTTAGGCAAAATAAAATGTTGCATTTTTATCATCCAATCAGCAACATTCAGCAATGATGGTCTGAGAGATATCGACCAGTAGGGGAGTTCATCAAACTAGGATGACATTTAAATAAAGATGGCAACTTGTAGCCAGCCAATCTTTCAGAATATATGTACAGTGCGAAGCTTTAGAGTAAAAAAATGCATCAAGTGTAGGAACACGCAGTATGCATTCGCTTGATTAGTGACGTGAGTTGGTAGCATGGCATGCGATAAGCATCGATATCATCGTTAGTGTATCGCTGTGTGGCGGCACAGACATGAAGCATTGTTTGGTTAAGCAGTGCCAACGGATCAAAAGATGCTGCCTTTGAAGATTTCGTTAAGGACCTCTCGGCTTGCAAAATTGTCTCACACATAGCGGTTGGAAGCACGAGGTACGTGTGAGTTAGAGCTAATTCTCTCAAAGATCACATTAGGTGATTCCAATCAAGCATGGTGACTTGGGGCTAGGCGAGTGAATGCCTAAGCATCAGTGAATGAGTTTGAGTGATGCTCTTCACTATAGTGTTCAATCATCAATTGGACTTCGGACTGGGGGCCGTAAGGTTTTGTTCCTTCGGTGGTGAGGTTTTGCTATGTCGTGAGCATAAAACTGCAATACGCTTCATAGAATGCAATGCTAAGATAAAGTTTGTACCTCTTTCGAAAGTGATAGCTCGTGTGGGACGACTATGCACTAAGCGGCATGGACTACATGGAATGCATATTTGAAAATGTACTTGATCAGCTTTCGCTAGGCAGCTGCGCAAGGCTAATGAAAATGATTCAACACATGAAAATGTGTTGGTACATGATATTTGGCCATTAAGCTGGCCAGCTTGGCACGTCGCGGATTTGCGAAGCATTCTATGTTCGTGACAGAGCGATAGAAAGGCTTGCAGCGGTAAGAAAGGATTGTCGCGTTGCACTCTCTTATTGAAAAAAATAAGCCCATGACATAACTACTGAGTGAATTATTATTTTTTTGATCACGCGAACCCTTGCGAAAGTGAAAAAAAAACTTGGGTGGAGCCCCAAGATCAAGAGCGAGCAGATCAAGTGATAAAAAGTGATTTGGCATGTCAAATCACAGATCACTTACGTGGCCCACCTCTGAAACCATTGTATGGATTCAAATCCCCGATGGCAACCAAGCATAAAAAGCACATAACGTAAGATGTGTCCATGAACCGTAGCAAGACCTGCTCGCTGATCCTCATAGGTTCTTGTATTTATCTCTCCTCAGGTGGATCACCAAGAGTTAATTAACCAACAATGCCAGATGAATCACTTAATTAATATAAGGCTCGATTAGGTGCCAACCCTGGAGTGGAGATGAGAAGGGTAGTGGGAGTGGAGTTATCAACTACATCCTTATGAAAATGTTGTTGAAATGAGAAAATGAGAGGCCATATCCACTCACATCTTCAAAATTGGAGCTCTCATATAGCAGGTTCTAGGGAATCTTCACAGCTCCAAAGTAGAGCCTAAATGCATTTTAAATATAAAATAACCTTAAAAGGATGAGGATTCAACCGGCCAGTCAATGCCAATTATGCTTAAGAGCAGGGGAATTGACTGACTACCTATTCACAGGGTGTGCATGGTTTCAGGAACTGGATTTTTTTTTCTGGAGTCATGTACCAAATCAAAACACCCGTAACCTGCGAGATGTGTTCATTTTCCAATGACATCAACTAAGTGAGGAGGGTCGAGGAGATTACAAGTGGAGGTGCTGGATGTTGATCCTTGAAGGCTGTTATGGTTAAGCAGGAATAAGATAGTCTTCAATGATGCATCACCTAAGAGCTGCGAGAATGGAAGAAGCTGATCTTGGAAAATCGTGGAAGCAGCTGAGCATTCTTAACAACTCGGGTCTTAAGTTTTCTAGAGCCATTGGTAGGAATGGCAGTTGATCGGGCCGAGGGCGGGGGACAAGGTATCCACCTTTGCCCCATCTCAAAATCCTACCCTCCATCTTTGCCTCGATCCCCACACGAGTTTTGATTTTAACCTCCATCTCAGTTTCATGTCCTCCATCCTCAGTCCAAATGGGGTGAAGTGGGGTGGGGCCCCTTCTCCCGTCGATCCCCTGCTATCTCTAAAGAAGGCTTGGGGACGGGGCAGGGCGAGACAAGGTAGGGATCAAGGATTGGGACGGGGCAGGGCAGGGAAAAGCCTACATCCATCCCAGGCCTCGATCCCCGATCCCCGATCCCCGATCCCCGATCCCCGATCCCCGCATGGGTTTTGATTTTAACCTTCATCCCTGCTTCCATCCTTGGTCCAAACAAGGCGAGGCAGGGAGGGGCCTTGTTTTTCAAATGTAGACAACATGTTGCAACCTGTGTATGTGTAAATTAAAAAAGTATATATAATAATTTTATTTGCCTTTCTTCTAAAAAAAACAATACTTTTATCCTTTTTTATAGAATACGTCATCATATGTGATATTGTGTTTTTTTTTTTGAAAAAATCAACAATGAGGGCATTTAATCGCTTGGATTGATTAAAGAAAGTTCAATTGAATGGTTTTAATATTAAATTTGTCTTTAGAACATATAAATTATAAAAGCAGGAAACTAAATGTATTAACCACAATATTAAGAGGCTCTTCGTAAATAGCTTATAAATTAAGTGGTTTGTTTGTAAATTACCTAACTTTATATATGGTAGAAGGTGAATAAAACAAACCTTTTGCACATGGGTCAAATGTAGGGATGACAGTGGACCGGGGCGGGGCACAAGGTCTCCACCCCCACCCTGTTTTAAAATCCGAACCTTCATCCCCGCCTCCATCCGGGATGAATTTCAACCTCCACACCCGTTTCATGTCCTTCATCCCCGGTCCAAACCGTGGGCGAGGTGGGGCGGAGCCCTGTTGTCCCCCGGCCCGGTCCACTGTCATCCCTAGTCAAATGCTACATAACAATTTCTAGGCTCTAAGCTTGCTTGTTTCTTATAGGCATAGCACACTTTCTCTCACCTTTTTAGGGTGTAGGCTTTCTAATCTCTCTACCAAAAAGGTTGGAGCACACAATAGCCCATTCTACCCCAATTATCTGGGTAGATGAGTACGACCTTATAAATAAGGGAGTTTGGATGTATTTTAGTGATATTACCTTTCCTCTATGCACTTGTCCCACGAAGACCTGGTCGCGCTGGCTTAGCCTGTCATACCTACAGTTGTTGTGCCAGCAGCGTAAAACTTTGAGGCTAGGACCCTTGCCCTCAGGGCCTATGCTATGCATTAGCTTGCGCAAAGAGACAATGCCCATGGGAATCAAACCTTGACTGCCTGTCTAGCAGTGAAGGCCCCACCCCATCATGCCAACTCTCTTTGGGGGTAATGTTCTTTTTTTTTTTAAGTTTTTCTCTTTTTCATCTTTCCACCTTTTCATCATGCTTAACAAACTCAACTCTTCTGAAAAAAAAAACGAACTCAACAAAATCTTTTTTTTGTTTGAAAGGCAAGTTGGGGTTAGTCAGATCCCTACCAGTTATACAACTATGCCATTGGGTTTTGAACCTGCAACATCCCAACGTGAGGTGACGTGCACTAACTACTCCTACCAGACAAGCTGAGCACCCGTTGGTAAACTCAATAAATTCTACTGCACATATACAATACACCACAAGATGTAGTCACTAGATTGCCAAACAGTAGACCTTGATTTTGGGGTAGAGGTGGCCTTGGTGAAGTTTAACATTTTTTCAATGAGTTCCAATCAAACGTATCTTTCTTATTGATGAGGAATAGACTCATCATATGGGGTCCAATGAGATAGCTGGATGGTTACGTCAGACTATCATAACCCATAGGTCTGTGGTTTAAATCCCACCCGGGTTATCTCTCAGTTTGCCTATCAAAAAAAAGGAAGACTCGTAGTATTAAAATGGAAGGGCTTTATGAGATTGAATGAAATAGCAGGAGGATTGGATTGCACTATCATAATTGAGAGTGCTTATCATCTCATTGGTGTAAAAACCAAAGGTGCCCCTTGCCCGCCAAGGAGTACACCCAACTTCGCCCTGGCAGTAAGGCGTGTGCCGCGGGTTTCGATCCTGTAACATCCCTTCAACTTGGTGACTTTCACGAGCCGGCCCAGGTCCTGACCAAAGCCATAGAGAGTCACTTTTTCTCATAATATGTAAACCAAGCAATCAAGAATAGGAAAGGAAAAACAATTATAACTTTGTATGATTTCCATATAGTGTTAATGGCATGAACAATGATGGATGAATTCCTCCCACCAGAGTATGGGAACACCAGCATTCTGTCAAGTCTCCATGTCCCCACATATTAATAGAAAAGGGTATATGAATCTATGATATGCACAATAATGGAGCGAGATACCATATAAAGCTTTTTTTTTTAAGCAATTCATTATATATATATATATATTCGCAATCATAATCATAACAATGTTACAAAGTTCAGGATTAAATAGTACAAATTTAAGAGCCCCGGGCCAACAGCATATGGTGAGCTACCACCCGCACCCCTTTGGGGCAGCCAGCTGAATCCTGCCATAGCTGCATGGCCTGCGACATAGCGCTGCCCTGTTTTAGCTTTCATCCATTCTCTGCACTCCTTGCTACCAATCCTGCTAGTCGAAGCACTTTCCAAACATGCTTCCACATGGTGCCTTTCTCTTTAAGGATGGCAGTGGACAGGGGGAAATGGGGCCCCGCCCCGCCTCGGCCTGTTTGGACTGAGGATGAAGGAGATGAAATGGGGATGGAGATTAAAATCAAAACCGGTGGGGGATGGAGGTGGGGATAGACTTACGCTTTCTCTGGCCCCCTCCCCCGTCTCCGATCCCCGCCTTGCCCCACCCCGTCCCCTCCCCGATCCTTCTATAGAGATGGCAGTGGACTGAGGGAAAATGGAGCCCCACCCCACCTCGCCCTGTTTGGAACCGGGATGGAGGGGGACGATGGTTAAAATCAAAACCCATGCAAAAATGGAGGTGGGGATGGAGGGTAGGATTTTGAGACGGGGCGGGGTCCACTGCCATCCCCATTTCTCTTGCCGTAAGGACCAAACGATGAAAATGCTGCCCCCACATAATGCATTGTCATTTTAATGGCACATTCGGTTGCCATAAAAAAAAAATCCTTTAATTACTTGGAAGTATTATGTTCTTCCTGCGAGCAGGTACATCAAATATTTATTCTTGAAACATGCAGATGTACTTAGTAGATTATATTTTCGAGTATTTACATATAGGTGCCTAACGTATAGTGAGTTTATGTTTAGATGCCTCAATTTTTAAATAATAAAAAAACACAACTTTCTACCAAATTGCTCATATGACAGACTGAGTTACTTTCTGTTCACTTGACTCTATTTACTCTTTTTTTTTTGATGATCAAGCAAGGGGATTGAGCCCCTGTCCTTTCAGCAGACAAGCCCTACTACTGGTGAATAGGGGTGGCAATCCTGTCGGGTTGGCGGGTCAGCATACCTCAACCCGAACCCGACCCGTTTATTAAACGGGTCGGCTGTGGCAAACACGAACCCGACCCGTTTAATAAACGGGTAACCCGACACGACCTGCCAACCCATTTAATAAATGGGTTGGGTCAGGTAAACGGGTTCTCAGGTTGGCGGGTTGGCAGATGGTTGGCGGGTTGACCCACCCGCCTAACCCGTTTATTAAACGGGTCAGCCGGGTTGGCGGATTGGCATACCCCCAACCCGAACCCGACCTGTTTAATAAACGGGTTACACGGGTCGACCCATTTATTAAATGGGTTGGCTTAAGCCCAACCCGAACCCGCCTAAGAGGCGGGTTGGCAGGTCGTGTCAGGTTTTGCCACCCCTACTGGTGAAACAACCACCCCATACCAGTGGGGTTCGAACCTGCAACGTCCCATCACGTGGTGACTTGTACAAACTGGTCCTACCAAAGGGACAGATACTTTCAATCTTTTTTGAGAGAAAGAAGGTCGATTTGTTGATTTTTTTGAGCAGCTGGTAGATGGAAGTTGCAGAAGGCAATTAAACCCAAATAAGTAAGTTCAGATGGTAAAACTAACTCGGGAACAATTTCTTAAGAAGTTAAGGGCGCGTTTTGGCATCCCAGATTGTGGATGAACTTCTATATAAGTCAGTTCCGAGGATGACAGAATTTAGAAGTTCATCTGTAGGACAAAGAAAGTTGTTTGAAAACTGTATCTTGAAAAGACTTTTAAATATTAATAGTGTGTTTGGCGCATTAGTTAAGAAAGGCTTTCTAAAGCACTGTTTTTGTAATAAAGGATTAACTTACCCTCGACCTTCTACAATGAGCACAATTTTGGATTGGATATAGGTTAAACCCACCCAGCCAAACCTGAACCCAACTCGAGGTGGTGCGGGTGTGGTCATGGGTCGAGCCAACTTGAACCCAACTCGAGGTGGGTTTGGTCTGGGTCCATTTCACATCCATAAAATTGTGCCAATCATATTCATATGTTAAAAAATATTAAAGTTATTAGCAAAACACATGACATGAATACAAGAGCATACAGGTTAGATAATTGAACTTTCTAAAAATAACCTATATGCCCTCTTTTTTGTACACTTTCCTATACCACCAACTAAGATTTTACCATCCCTTGTCTTCCATAAAAAGTGAGAGCTATGAGGAGAAAACAAGTATTTCAGTGGATTTTTGAAAGCTATAAGCATAAAGGCAAGCAACTATATCATTTCTCACCGAGACAATCCAGCCAAAAAAGCAACCCCAGTAGATGGAAGCTAGGATGACTCATAAATGAACTGTGCTACTGTGAACTTGCTGACTTCTTCTGAACTTGTGATAACCCTGTATCATGGCCATTGCACCCTTTTCCCAACAGCAGCCCCATTAAGGATAACGAGAAAAATTGATAAGCAGGATCTGTTACAACGATTCAGATAATGGGAGAAAAATAACGAGTATGCACTATGAAGTAATAATCAGACCATCAAGTGGGATATAAAAAAAGCATATTGATTTGCATGTAAAATATAAGAGTATTTGATTGGATGTTTGATGGCTGTAACAGAACAAAGTGGACAACAAATCCAAATGAGAAAATGTTGCAAAAATTTAAGCATATGAAGTGGATGCATGATTCGAGCATTTCTGCAGTGATGAACAACGAAATGTAGACGAGAACATCATATACTATGACTGCAGTAAGAACATCTGCATGTACTATGATACAACATATACTATGACTGCAGTAAAAAAATACCACTGGTGTAAAATCAGGTCATTTCTTAGTTTTTTTCTTCCCCTAAATCAAGATATAATGCATGAAAGTATTTTTAATGCCCTTGAACTCTAACAGAAAGAATCATGCAGAAAACAATACCTAAAATTTACTTCTCAATTGTCCAGGACTTTCACCAACTTGTCATTCTTAAAATTAAGATCAAGAAAAAAAGTCACAAATATATATCATAAATGCAGAATACTTGGGATACTTTGCTATCCATGTCACATAATTGAAGTTGCTGCACTAACTGCTATCTCTTTGCATTAATTAGCCTGAACTCTTGTCTCCTCAAAAGATAACTCAGCCCATGGTTCAAGATTGAAACTTGAGTAGATTCACACCAATAGTGTGCTAGAGCTCGAGATGTAGTCCCAACTCATGTTCCTACAGTGCAACTGAAGAGCCCCTTACCACCAATGATGATAAATTCTATATGTCAGCCCAAATTGTAGCTTGAAATTTTAAAATTAAGCAAAAAGGTTATGGGGATCAAATACCAAAAAATTCAAGCACCATGTCCAGAAAGGATTCTATCTGGGCTTTCATATTAGACTTTTCCTAGAATCTTCTACAAAAACACCCCAATTTTCACAGAACAAAGAAGATTGTGTTAGGAAAGTTTTTAAATATTAATGTTTACTACCAAAAGAGTTTTGAAAAAGTTTAGTCCCATATCTAAGAGAGAAAAGTTTTTCAAGAGGTTTAAATAGAGAGCTTGTTATCTATTCTTTACTTTGGTAAGCCTTGATTCTTTAGGTGGATTGCAGACGTTGCTGCGCATCGTGCAGGGACTTGCCGTTCGCGTACATGCGCGCGCGCGCATGCGCAAGGGTGCTTGAGGCGCAATGTGGCGTTTTGATGGCGCACGCTCGCAGCGGTGCGAGGTGAAAATATCCGTTTTGTTTTTCGGTTTGAGTTATATGGCCGTTTGAAAAGCTTTAAGTTGCATGCATATCGAGTTATGTTGCATTGTGACTGTTGGGCGGTTTTGGAGGCCTTTGATTGACAGTCAAAGGTGGGTGACCGTTCAGGTACTTTTTCGTCCTATTTTCAAACCGTCAGATTTATGACCATTAATCTCATTTATCGCAAAACGTTTTGGCCTCTCTAAAAGTCTTTAAATATCTTCTATTTTCGTCTTTTGAGAACACGAGAATTTTACGACTCTCCAAAATCTTCTTCTTCCTTCTTCTCGATTTGGCTTGCAGAGTACAAGTGTGGTAGAGATCATCTGTCCTTGCGAAGCAGTGACTCTCTGGAGGTTCAATCCTAGTTGTATCCTGGGAACTCAGTCGCATCAAACCCCTTTTCGCATCTTCGGTCTTCCCGGAGTGGGGCGATTGAAGTTCTAAAGAAAGCGATCTTAAGAACGTGCCTCTAGGCTTGAGATTTCTTTTCTGAAATCCATTTTCACAAGGTTGGTGTAACAGATTGATGGTCACCGCTCAAACCAACAACGTGTTTGATCGTTGCCAGAATAACTCGACATAAAACACAATCGAGAATGAATGAAAAACCCTAAAATAACTCAACATAAAACCCAAGCAAAACATAAAATTGTTCACAAAAAACACAAGCAAAATTATGCATTTGTTATTTACTACAAAGAATAATTCAAATACAACGTCAACAAGCAAAACACATATAAAACTCCAAAATTTTTCACATAAAACGTAAGCAAAACACAACAAACCCCAAAGTTTTTCATATAAAACACAAAAACCAGTCAAAACACGACGTATCCACATCTAAAACCCTAAAAAAATGCAAATAATCTCAAATAAATGGAAAACCCTAAAATAACTCCATTCTCACCTTTTTTTTTTGAGAAAAACATCAACCACAACCGTGAATCACACCAGCAGTTAAAATAGAGAAAGTACCTGAGCGTCTGCATCAACAGTCGACGATGAATCGGTTGAGAGAGTACCTAAGCATCTTGCACTCTGAATCACAAGAGAGAGAGAGAGAGAGTTGACCTAACATTGCATTTTTATAATGATGACATACCATAATTTTTTAGGTATTGCAGGACTCTTCATAATGATGGCATAACGTAATCTCCTTTCCGCTCCTTCCCACACGCGAAGAACTGTTCCTTTCTATAGGAAGGAGCTTTTTTCTCCTTCTTAATTTGTTCGTTTGATAATTGGCTTTCAGATGGGAACAAGGGAAAGTCAAACACCTTATCATCTGGCATATAATGGAACCCATGCATGAAAGGGCTTCTAGGCCTTAATAAAGCGAAGCAGGTTATATGTTCCCCCCCCGAACAGGGCAGTTAGCTACATCTCATGATCGGGGGTCCCAAAGAGCACCACGTATGTAAGCATGTGCGTCTCGTATCCCCATGTTTGTCAGCATTAATTAGCGTTGGAGTTTGATGCGATTGCAAAGACTTAAGTACCCTCTCCTCCATTGGTGCAAAAAAAAATGACGATTCTTGAAAAGGAGTGGTTGTAAAGACTTAAGTGCCCCGAAGATGATTATTTAAGACCCAGTCTCTGCACTACAGGATTATCCGAGAAAGATATCTCCCCTGGACATCAACCCTTTCACACTCTCTCTCCCTTCTATTTCTGCTTCTATGCACATCCAACAGAAGATCTTACATTGCTCCATCAAGCACCGACTGACCTGCACATTTACTGTTGTGGAGCTTGATTCAGAGTTTTTACCCTTACAGGAGGAGGGTCTGGGGGCTTCTCTCAGTGTGGGTAGCATCATTCAACTTGAAGAGTTATGAAGTCTGATTCAGAGCTTTTACCCTTACAGAAGGGGGGTCTGAGGGCTCCTCCCAGCGTGTTTATGGCCCTTTGCCCTCACAGGATGCTACCCGTTCGGGCTCATCAACCATCTCTCGCTCTCTTTCCCTTCTATTTCTGCTTCTGTGCACATCCATCACAAGATCCTATATTGCTCCATCAAGCACCGACTGACCTGCACATTGACTGTTGTGGGTCCTTACTGATGAGCTGCCTCTAAATTTATTCGACTCTGGGTCCTTACTGCACTTGAAGTTGAGTCGTTGTATTTTTTGTTATTCGGTGGGTGGTGAGGCCCTCCTGTACTCTCTCAAGACTCTTAGCTTGGGCAATCTTTCTTTTGATGATTATGGTTGTAATGTATCGTTGAAGTTAAAATGGGGAATGAAATGACAATAGAAATCGCTGAAAATTTACAGAATTAAATGCCCTCCTTCTAGAAAACTGAATCGTCGGTTCCTTTTCCTTGGACGGACATAAATGCCCTCCTTCTAGAGAACTGAATCGTCGGTTCGTGAAAATGACAAAACTGCCCTCCATCGATATCGCAGGAAAACGTTCCGCAGGTGGTTGTAATGTATCGTTGAAGTTAAAATGGGGAATGAAATGACAATAGAAATCGCTGAAAATTTACAGAAATAAATGCCCTCCTTCTAGAAAACTGAATCGTCGGTTCCTCTTCCTCGGACGAACATAAATTCCCTCCTTCTAGAAAACTGAATCGTCGGTTCGTGAAAATGACAAAACCGCCCTCCATCGATATCGCGGAAAAACATTCCGCAGGTGGTTGTAATGTATCGTTGAAGTTAAAATGGGGAATGAAATGACAATAGAAATCGCTGAAAATTTACAGAAATAAATGCCCTCCTTCTAGAAAACTGAATCGTCGGTTCCTCTTCCTCGGACGGACATAAATGCCCTCATTCTAGAAAACTGAATCGTCGGTTCGTGAAAATGACAAAACTGCCCTCCATCGATATCGCGGGAAAACGTTCCGCAGGTGGTTGTAATGTATCGTTGAAGTTAAAATGGGGAATGAAATGACAATAGAAATCGCTGAAAATTTACAGAAATAAATGCCCTCCTTCTAGAAAACTGAATCGTCGGTTCCTCTTCCTCGTACGGACATAAATGCCCTCCTTCTAGAAAACTGAATCGTCGGTTCGTGAAAATGACAAAACTGCCCTCCATCGATATCGCGGGAAAATGTTCCGCAGAGTTTGCGTATGTAGCAAGCGTTATGTTGTATGATACAAATAGTTCAAAAAAATCCTTTTTCGCTCTAAGCACTCTACCGGAGATTCTTTGCTTTCATCTCGAGTTGCCGGAGCATCATTTCCTTTTTACCAGAGCATCTGTTTCCGTCTTACGCGCAGTCGCAACATCGTTGCCACCTTCTGTTGCGTATTAGTTGTTACTGTTGCTTACTCTACAGTTGGAATATCCAAATTCCCATCGTTTCAGTGAGTTTCGTGTAAGTTTTCTTTCTTCAATCTGAAGATTGGTTCTTATACAAGGATTTGTATTATGAACCCAAATATTCCGACGATTTCTAATGATGATGATCGTGTATTGTGTTGTGCAGGTTAGCAATGTCTGCGCCTCATCAGATTAGAGATACCCTGTCGTTCTATGGGTTGTCTATTAGAGAAGTGATCCGCCAGTCCCATCTATCTAAAGTTTTTGAAAGATACCAAAATATACTTAAGATTGAGAACGATGAAGACAGGGAAAAAGCCTTGGAATTGTATTTTGCGGAGGATTATCCATCAGACATCGAGGCTGCGGACCAAAGGAAGAACTCTGAAGAACGAAAGATGCAGAACAAGGATGACGAAGAGAAGACAAAGGCCAGAAATATTGATGAAAATATAAATAGAAGGCAGAGGATTAACGCACAGCAGATGGAAAAGAGGAAGAAGAAGGCGGAGGAGTGAGAAATGGATGTTAGCAATATGATGGCGGAGGCTCAGAGGAGAAACTTGGAGAGTAGAGCAATGCGACACAAGGCAAGGCTACTGAAGGAGGCGGAGGAGAGGCGAAGGCAAATGAATAAGGAGGAGGAAGAGAAGGAACAGAATATTCCTCAGTTTGAGGAAGAAAAGGAAAGGCAAATGAGGGAGTTGGAGTTCGAGGAAGCTAAAGAAATACAAAGGCAGCAGAAGGAGAATGAGAAAAAAAAGGAAAGGCAACGGAAGGAGAAGGAGGAGGAGGTAGAGAAGGAAAGAGAAAGGAAGAAGCAGGAGGAAGAATTGCAGGAAAGAAGGAAACAACAACTGCAAGAGAAAGAAAGGCGGCGGAAGGAGAAGGAGGAAGAAAAAGAAAGGGAAAGGAAGAAGCAGATGGAAGAACTGCGGCAAAGAAGGAAACAAGAAATCGAAGAGAAAGAAAGGCGGCTGAAGGAGAAGAAGGAGGAAGAAAAGGAAAGGGAAAGGGAAAGAGAAAGGGAAAGGGAAAGGGAAAGGGAAAGGAAGAAGCAGGAGGAAGAGGCGAAAAGGGAGAGACAAATGAAGCAGAAGGAGGAGGAGATAAAGGAGAGAGAAAGGAAGGAGAATGAGGAGGATGCGAAAAAGGAGAGAGAAAGGATGCAGGAGGAGAAAAGGGAGAGAGAAAGGAAGGAGAAGGAGAAAAGGCAAAGAGAAAGGAAGCAGAAGGAGGAGGAGGAGAAAAAGGAGAGAGAAAGGAAGAAGAAGGAGGAGGAGAAAAGGCAGAGAGAAAGGAAGCAGAAGGAGGAGGAGGAGAAAAGGGAGAGAGAAAGGAAGGAGAAGGAGGAGGAGAAAAGGCAGAGAGAAAGGAAGCAGAAGGAGGAGGAGGAGAAAAGGGAGAGAGAAAGAAAGGAGAAGGAGGAGGAGAAAAGGCAGAGAGAAAGGAAGCAGAAGGAGGAGGAGGAGAAAAGGGAGAGAGAAAGGAAGGAGAAGGAGGAGGAGGAGAAAAGGGAGAGAGAAAGGAAGGAGAAGGAGGAGGAGAAACGCGGGAGAGAAAGGAATCAGAAGGAGCAGGCGGAAAAGGAGAGAGAAAGGAAGCAGAAGGAGGAGGAGGAGAATAGGGACAGAGAAAGGAAGCAGAAGGAGGATGAGAAAAGGAAGACGACGGTGGAGCCGGTAGAGATGGAGATTGAAAGGCAGTTCGAGGCAGTGGACCCACCAGAAAGTCTCAGGTTGGAGCGAGAACAACAGAAAATAGCGACCAAGGTAAATATATCCGTCCTGTCTGCGAAGATTTAATAATATGTTTAGCGATTTTGGTATAGCGATTACTGTGTTAGGTATTGATATTTATAGCGATTACTGCGATAGTATGTCTGCAACCGAGATTATTTATAGCGGTTAGTAGAATAGTATTTATAAGTATAAATGGAAGTAATTTATAATTTGTAGGAATAATATGTTATTTTGTGTTACAGGGAGGTCACAGGAGAAGTAGAGCACCAGGTGAAAAGCTCGGAGGTCGCTGTCAATGGCCTGTAGTTCTGTCTTGGTATGGTCAACTGAGTGCATATCAGAAGGACCGACTACGAAATATGCACTTCGGTGGCCTTTTGGACCAACAATATTTTGAAACTTGCTGGAATACCATGACTCACCTGGTAAATAAGTGGAATGATAAGACTAACACATTCCAGTTTGATTCTTTTGAGATCACCATGACTCTAGAAGATGTGGCGAGGATCACTGGCCTTAAGTGCGATGGCAGTGCTGTCCTATTACGACATTCAAACTATAACGCAAGGGAAAACTGCACTGCCCTTCTAAGAATGTCGATGGACGAATGGAGTCAATGTATTTCTGGTGGAAGCAATTCCACATCAATGAAGGTCTCAGTTTTTCATAATAAATGGAAAGGCCACTCCGCTACTTGTGCATCTGAAACAACTGATCAAGAGTTGCACGGCTTCCTTTTATATTTTTTTGCTCTTACATTATTTTCTGATTGTTCTAGTTCGAGAATAAGTTCCATGTGGCTGCAGTACCTGACAGACTTAGACGAAGTCGACAACTATGCCTGGGGTGCCGCTATGCTCGCACACCTGTACAGTCAACTCCACCGTGCGAGTAATGGTACGAAAATAGTTGGCGGATTTTGGCCATTTGTTCAGGTATTTGTTGATTATATACTTAGTATTTGTAGACAAATCTCATTGCAGTCTGTGGCGTTGCTAATAATAATTTTTTTGTTAGGCCTCGACGTTGGAACATATTATCCCATTGCGTCCACGGTGTGGCCCTCCGATTTGTGGTTTTCCAAAGATCGGTCGCTGGGCCAGAATAAACGTCGCAGTTTATAATGCTAAGTCTATTTTAGATGGGCTGCAATTAAACGAGGTAAACGTTCTAAAATTGTTTACAATCGCGTCAGCATTTACCATTGAGTATTATAAGTCGTTATAATGTTCAACATTCTTAAGTATACATCGCTGCATGATTGTCTTCCGTAGTGCATATCGTTGTTGCCATATCATGCGTAAATAAATTTTAATATATTTGTCATTCGTTATTAAAAAGAATTACCAATGTACAGGTTTTGTGGAGACCTTATGGAAATGGGGGCGATGATGAAGACGTTGTTGCGGAGGCTGCCAGATTGTCTGATCGCGAATTGTGGCTATTCTGCAATTTTGAAGCCGAGTTGCAGCAAGGTAGTCGAGTTCTCCTACAATCTAGCTTGGGGCAGTCTATCCCAAATAAGCCTTTGGAGGTGAGAAGGAAGGTGAATATTGGTTGGGGCAGGCACGTGAATTGGAGCGATCGCTACAGGGACGAATTATTAAATTGGAACTCAGGTGGTTTCCCTGCCGTACCGTATGATCATGAAGGACGACAATTTGATCCCTTCTATTTCGAAAGCTATTGGGAACCAATGCGGCGAAATCGGAAGATTGAGAAAATTGTCAACCCATGCCTCCCAACTGTCCCTTCTCATGTTGTAGCCCAACCTCTACAACCAAAACGTCGTATCGCTCTGGTTAATACAACTAGTCCATCAGTAACAAATCACGAGGAAGACCGAACACTTGCTCCAAAAGAGAAGACTGTCTCTGCCGCAAGGTTCGAACTTATTGAGAGGGAGAATAAAAAATTAAGGACAGAAGTAAGCACTATGGGGACCCAATTGAATGCAGTGGTGGACATGATGATCAGTCTTCTTAGGCAAGGTTTCGCAACGAGGAGGCCACCTAGGATAGACAGTCCACCAATAAAAAGTGAGAGACAAGTCTATGAAATTTCATCAGATTCGTCCAGTGACTCAGAATAAATCCTAGATTTTCATTTTTATCACGCTATACATTTGTTGTAATTGTATAATGAGTTGCGGTAACGTGAAATTCTTTTACTGTTTAATTCTTTATTATTACATCTTTCCGACTTTGGGTCTCGGTAATAAATAAACTTTAAACGAAAATAGATGTTTCTTCAGAAGGCCTGGCATTGCCTAACCTCTTTGGCATCGCTAAGATATAGCATTTCTGTTTAGCAATCGCTGTATTTGTCTTCGCCTCGAAAGAATAGCGCACAAAGTATTGGCGATCTAAGCCATGAACAATAATTTAACGAGTTCTGACGGCACAAAGGTTTGTATCCATATACGATAATCGTGAAAAGGTATTTGTGTTAAATAATCAATAGATAAGGAAAGGATTTGTTGCCATCGCTGGATACTTCGTGCTTTGAGTCGGAGAACAATCTGTGGCATCGCAGCATAGTGATTTGTGGGTATTGTTCGAATGTCAAATCACACGTGGAAAACGTATTTTTGAATATTTAAAACTTAATGAGCGGCATGGAAAGACGTATTTTTGAATACTTCGAACGCAACCATTTAATTTGGCGGCGGTTATAAAAAAAAGGCGGCATGCGAAAAGCCTTATTTATATTTTTTTTAAATGCACTCAATTAATTAGCTTCGTGCTTTGATTCGGAGAGCGATCTGTGGCATCGCAGCATAGTGATTTGTGCGTATTGTTCGAATGTCTAATCACACGTGGAAAACGTATTTTTGAATATTTAAAACTTAATGAGCGGCATGGAAAGACGTATTTTTGAATACTTCGAACGCAAGCATTTAATTTGGCGGCGGTTATAAAAAAAAGGCGGCATGCGAAAAGCCGTAATTATATTTTTTTTAAACGCAATCAATTAATTAGCGGGTTGTTTTCAAAAAATGGCTGCACGTTAAAGGACTTTACCTTTGTAGGTGAGGACGGCGTTTCAGTATCTCCGTTGCAAAGGTGCCATCGATATCTCTGTCCAGGCATGGCGCCGAAGAAGGGGACAATCGGAGCAGTACGACCAGCCATGGCGGACAAGAAGAGGACGAGTGGAGCAATACGACCCGGCACAACGCCAAAGACGATGGGAGCACTACGACTGGGCACGGCGGCAACGGAGAGGACGATGGTAGCAAAACGACCAGGCACGGCACTAGAGGAGTGGACGAGGGGAGAAAAACGACCAGGCACAGAGCAAACGGATAGGAGGATGGGAGCTAAACGACCAGGCACGTTGCCAATGGAGTGGACGATGGGAGCAAAACGGCCACGCACGGCTCTGAACAAGAAGACAACCACATCCACAGTACCAGGACTAGCGCTTAAGAGGTATATTTTTTGAAACGCCTGAGCGGTTTAGTGAACATTTGGCTTTTCATGTCGTATTTGGACTAGTGTTGTTTACTGTAGACAATAATTTCAATGTCCAATCCTGAATACCACGCTCATGGTGCACTCAGTGCAACATCCACAGTCTCGGGTGGGCGGCAACGCCCTGACGAGTTCGTAGATGACATCGAGCAGATGCAAGATGAATTTGCAGATGGGAACACTATCAGTAATTTTGTAAGTATTTGTCCACTATCAATTTCTAGGTCATCAGTTCGCATGTTCTGAAGTTCGTAACTTTGTGCAACCAGACAATGTATGATTTTGTCAATTACATTCAGAGCAACCCAACGAGCAATACAGTACGCATCATCAGCCCATATTTCATGGTATGTGTGGGCCGCTGTTGTTCTGTTTGCTTTCATGACGTACTCACGTTTCTTGGTGGTTAAACCTTGCTATTTCGTGCAACAGATGTACGTTCGGCGAAAGCCATACGACATAGGATTCGAAGATGCACTACCTTGTTGGAACAACGATGATGAGTGCATAGACATTTCGAAATTTGGAAAGGTAAGTGAACAAACCTCTTATCCAAGGTTTATTCGTAACATCCCCATCACGATAAGTCTCTAGAACGAAAAATGATTTTATCGATTCGCAGATTTTACTTCCTACACTCTGGCAACATCCAGACCATTGGGTCCTATACGAGATGAATTTTCAGCTAAAACAACTATGGTGCTACAACTCATTGGACTGCCACAGTGGCGTAGAACGCGATGCTATGCATTTGATAAGCTTGTACCCAAAGGTGAAGTAGCTATTTGAGGTGGACCGGACTGTAATATATTATCCCTTTTTCACAGGCGGGATTCCTTAACAGGCAAATGGGTGTCGACATTGGTGAGTGGATGTTGCTCTGTGCTGACGATGCTCCATTACAAAGTAATGGGGTCGATTGTGGCATATTCGTAATGAAGCATATTGAAGCAATATACAATGGAAAAGAACCTTGTTTCCACGCTGTATGAGCTTCGTATCCGATGTTATTGGGTATTCATGTTATATATTGGTTTCACATTACCTGTTTTGTTACAGGAACATATGCCGGTAATACGCGACGAAATATGCAGAAAATTGATTGAGTTTAAAACGAACGGCAGACAGAATAGTATAAAGTGAAACCTATCGATTGCTTTGTCTGTACAACCTAACGAGCCCCTCCATCACCGTTCTCGCCGTCCTCGTCGACAGCAACCCAGTCGGTGCAGTCGCGTTGAGGGTGGCCAGCAGGAGCTCTGCCAAGTCCTCTTCCTCTCCCTAGCGAGGTCTAAGCAGATTTGTCGTTCCGGTGACGGGTGTTCATCTCGTTCCATTGACGGGTGTTCTATGAAAAGTAAATTGTATTCAGAAATAGTTTTGTGTTGTATACGCATAACCAATGCTGGTAAAGTTGTTCTTAAGCATTGAAGAATACTGTACGGCGAAAGATATTTCTAAATATCGCATTACTCTGTCTGTACAACCTAACGAGCCCCTCCATCACCGTTCATTAATATTTGAATATTTATAAGTTCATCAGGATAGTGCTAATATTTATTTAGACGCTATCATGAATATTCCTCTAATATGTTTTGTGGTCTTATGAATAAACATGGTAAAGACATGCAGTCTAAATGCATGTCATGCCTTATGTTTATGATCCAGTGTGGTTTAAGAAACTGTATCCTATGCTATGTTATTTGATTCTTATCGAGGAACTTATAAGAATGCCATATCCAATGTCCCTTGGGCCATGTCCATCAGGTATAGATTCTTTGCAGTTATATAGTCTGTAAACTAGAGATTGTATCCTATTGGACGGGATATCAAAGCAGTCCTGCCTGTGGATGATGAGCAATGAAGATATCCTTTGACCTTGCGGTGCTAATTCAATTTAAAAGGTGATGAGCCTTAGATCCTTAGGGTAACATTTTCTTCAAACTCCATTTCTGAAGTGGATGCAGAAATTATTGTTGTATTGCACTGTAATGTTTCCTTAGTGTCTGTTTGCTAGAGACTTCTGCTTATCACTCTTTTGGTCCGTCTTCATCTGATGGAGAGATAGCATGAACCCCTAAATGTCGTGATTTTCAAGTATGCTCAGGCCATTGCGACTTCTTTTTTATTTCCTTCCTGTTGCCTTCTTCTTCTACCATGCAAACTGAAGTCATGGAATAAGTATAAATTAACTTAAAATCTAGAAAAATCAAGAAAGTAAACAAAAAATTAGCAAAACAATAAAAACAAACTGGGGTTTCGTGTCAATCTAGATCTCATTGAGCTATTCCTAATATTCTTATTTATATAGTATCATGTTATGAAATAATCATGAATTAACTGGAAAGTCTATAAATGCAAGAATGTGTTTCTTTTTACCACTATAAAAGCGAACTAGGGTTTCATATCAATCTAGTACTTAATGAAACTGACGTATATACTCGAAAGCTGACGGCGGGTGATAGGATGTTTCATTAATATTTGAATGACACAACACACAGTTCCACTTTGCTTCGCGAATAAGGAACCGACATAATCGACAATTCCTGCATAAACGACTTATTCTTGAATCGAGTGCATAGGCGGCTTCGACGCAGTTGTCGTATCCGTCTATACCTTTTTCATAGGTCTGTAAGATCATAATTGAAGAAACCGTCGTTTAAAATTCAAACAATTTTCAAATGCTGGCACAGGTTTTCATGGTCGTAGCAGTGTAGTTTGACGTTAGACCACCAAGCGTATCGCTTTGTACTATTCGTAAAATACGAACGCGACATTAAAGCGATGTTTAAACATACAACATTTCATAGCGATGTTGAATATTATCATTTCGAACATTAGAAGTCTTTGTTCATTGCACACATCGCAGTCTCACCCTGCGACTGTCAATCACGCGGGTTGAGCGCACATCTTTTATCAATTACAAGCCTTTTAGATCCTCGCCTCCGTCAGTTTCTCCTCTGAAATTAGAAAGGACGTCAACTTTTTGCAGAGTTCTTCGCGGAATCCGGGTATATCAACCTGCAAAAACAGATTGTAAACTAGAAGCAATAGACATGCCCTTAATTCCCAATAACAGAGGCCAAGGAATGGCATACAACGTCAAAACAGGGTTCTGCACAATTGTATATCGCTTCAATGTACTTTATTACAAATACGCCGCAATCAACGCCATTATCTTGTAAAGGAGCATGGTATGCCGTGCGATAGATCCACTCGCTGACATCGACTCCCAAATTGGCTATGAGGAAACCAATCTGAGAATAATGCGACCAAAAGTAAATTCATGACCCCAGTACACTACACGATACTCATATAGATGGAATCTTACGAGATGAGAAATGTCTAGCCGTAAACCACTGTCAACTTCCAACGAATTGTAACACCATAGTTGTTTTTCGCGTAAATCCATCACGTATAAGACCCAATGCTTTTCAGACTGCCAGAGTGTAGGAATCAGTATCTGCAAATAGATTGAAAAAATGTTGTTACCACTGTCACGCTGTAATATTGCACTGTAGGTTTGTTTGCTTACCTTTTCACTTGTCATAAGGTCTCTGCAGTGATTACCGTTAACCCAATAAGGTTTGCCGTCTTGAAATCTAGTGGAGTATGGCAAACAACGTAATATAGTCTGCAAACCGAAAGAAACATTGCTAACACCAACGTTAACATACGAATCAATTGGACTAAATCAATAATGAAAAGCAACATAAAATACAACTGATATACCATGAAATA
Organism: Nuphar pumila; assembly: GCF_984573655.1. Classification (NCBI taxonomy): domain Eukaryota; kingdom Viridiplantae; phylum Streptophyta; class Magnoliopsida; order Nymphaeales; family Nymphaeaceae; genus Nuphar; species Nuphar pumila. Next base: position 27,843,112 of record NC_143252.1, on the reverse strand, counting down.
TGGGCTGACGACGCTCACAGTCTGGCTTGGTGCGTTGCTTTTAATATAATTTACGAAATCGGATATAGTCTGTTTGCAGCAAATATGGTGTTGTATTGATCATACATACACATGGCTTACGTTTATAGACAACTACTACTAGTTTAATACTAACAAAATTACTGATCATGTTGCATTGTGCGAATTCACTGCGCATTCGGTTGATGTCCTCCAGGAGTGATTGACTAAGTTTTCGCCCAACTTCGTCGGTGGATGTTCGACTGAAATGAATGCGGACATTGCAACGACCGATATTTAAATTACATTATATAGTACACAAAAATAAATCGCAAAAAACGCATGAAAGAGATGGATTTTGCTGAACATGTAGACTATGTGTAGACAATATACCCATGATTTGCCATTGTTGGTCGTGTAGCTGTCTTCGTCTGCCTCACCGACTATAATTTTCTATGTTTGAGGGCGGATCTCCAGGTTTATGAAGGAACTGTCGGTTTGGTTGTTGCTGGTTCACGAAGTAGAAGACAAACACACCTTCCAGTGCTTGTGCGACTATTTATGACCTAAAAGATGTACTGCTCAACCAACATGATCAATGAATACTGTACGACAACTCAAACATTTATGGGTATCCGTTGGAAAATACACATTGAGTAGCCTTTTATTTATAATATATGGATACAACTTTTCACAAGATAACACTAATGATTTCAAAAGGCAAGTGGAGGTGTCGGGAACGCGAAAGATTTGCTGGAGAAGAAGTTGACTGGAGGTGTATGGCGATTTGTGGTTATCGTTGAATAGCGATCTGTGGCATCGCAGTACAGTGATTGACAGTCGTACGCTGCGATGCCACACATCGCAGCACACTTGAACAATCCTTCGCATCACGCTAAGATTGACAGTCCAACAATAATCAACAACGTTCTACGCTGCGATGCCACATATCGCTATTCAACGATAACCACAAATCGCCATACAGTGATGTCATCAATCGCCTTCCTGTAGAAGCAAAAACCCGCTATCTATCGATTTGAACAAATTCAACCACGAACCGTAAGTCGTCAATGACAAACGACTATAAACTCTCAAAAAATCCGGCATTGTGGAGATCGGGTCATGCAAAGAGGCATGCCAACTAAGTTAATAGCCCACACGAGATTCTTGTGTCCCAAACCTATCTGTCGACTGCATCATAGCCTGTCATGAAAGAGAAAATATTAGACACTGAATTAAGTTTCACAAGAAATGCATACCTCCTCGCAACATCGATTACATACCAAAAGCCTTGTAAAATTGTAGCGATCGTTGCCGGAAATCTGGTCGGGAGGAATGTAGGTTTGAACGTTTGCCGGTACTTCTGCAGGGTATTGCTGCATGATGGACATTACACGAGTTAGCTATTTGACAAGCTTCACGCAATGGGAAGCAATATAATGTTTTACATACCTGTTCATTCGAAGGGCTTTGTTGTTTTTTATTACAGGTTGGTTGTTTCTTAGTCCTTTTCTTGCCAACCAATTCTAGTGCACCCTTTGCCCTCCGACGACTGCGATCAGAGGCAGGTTTTCTTTTGATACCCTGCGCTTTATGAATATGTCTATCATAATCAACAACGTTCATTACTGACTTGTTGAAGATAATGTTTACGCTTCGACGCAACTTCTCGGGAGTGTCAAGCGAGACATGATTTTGACCTACGTTGTTCGATCCCATTATCTTCGGCTGGTATTCATTCGCTGCAAAAGACTTAATGTGAATTAACTCCACGTTTTCAAGTAACTCCGTTGCAGCTTTTCTCACACATGCATAGCCTTCTTCGCTTCTCGATGCCAAATCAGCAACATGCATGAATGACCTACACAGTTGTTGGTAACGGGAGGCTATGTGGCACTTCTCGTCAACACTAGATTTACTCGCATTGTCCATAACGAGCATTTCAATCTTCGCGCGTCTCGTCCATCTTCGCATTACGTAAGACTCAGGTATTTCTTGTATCTTCTCTTGATTGAGTGCCTTTAATGCATGACAGCAGAGGATACCTTTGAATTCATACATTTTGCACGAACATTCTACCCTTCCGTTGTCGACATTGTACGTGACATGCGCTTCTTGCCTTTCCTGATGCTTTTCGCCCTGACAAAAAATATGGTATTTGTGCATATTCTCGGTTTGCACCAGTTCTTCTATTTTGCAATTCATGACATGCAACACCTCTTTCTTGATCCATTCAAATACAGTTAGTGTATACATAGCTGCAGGTCGCATCAATATTTTCATGCCAAAAGTTAGAGGTCGTGTATTGAAGCATTTCACGTCTTGTTCAAGCTCATTCTGTCTTAGACCGTCTACAAATAATTCATATTGTTCCATGAAATGAAACATTGTTAAACATGAATACAGGGTTTTCTTCAGCGTGGCATGCATAGATTCGGCTCTTTGTGTGCTTATCATACCTGCACAAAAGTATTGTCTTTCATATGCCAATGCCCACTTCTCTTTTTCTGCATATAAATTTTGTAACCACAGACAGTCAGCAAGGTCGTATGTCTTAATCATTTTGTCCCAATCTGACTTAAAGGTGACCTCGTCTACGCTATGAAGTACACACCTTGTAAAATGTTTGTCAAACCCTGTATTCTGATTAAATATGTGTCCTATGTTCTTTGCTGCATTTTGAAAGATATGCCACAAACACAGGCGATGATGTGCATCTGGCCACACATGAAGCACTGCAGCCGCAATTGCGTGATCACCATCTGTAAGTACAGTTTCAGGATGCTTCCCGTTCATTGCCTGTGTAAATACTCTGAACAACCACTCAAAGGTTTCCTTGGTCTGGTCATACACAAAAGCACCGCCTAATATACAACTCTGTGCGTGATGGTTCACTCCCACAAACTGTGCAAATGGCCACTGTTCAGTGTTAATCTTTACTGTAGTATCAAACACAAGCACATCATTGAAGCATTCATAATCTAATCTAGACCTTGAATCTGACCAAAACATATTCACGGCAAATCCATCTGCGTCCACTTGCATTGCACTAAAGAAACCATGTTCATTGCTTGATTTATTCTATAAGTAACGAACCAAACAACATATTTCTCCGTTCTTCATGTTATCTGTCCTCTTCCTGCTCAAGTGGTTTCTAAGATCCAAAGGTGTGAATGGCACATTTTCGCGACTACCATCAATGCGGGTAAACAAATTGTATTTCTTTCTTGGTGCAATGCCGGCGCTATCGGCTATTTCAGCCATTGCAGCATGAGCTACAATTACTTTACGATGTGACCTTAGCATAGGAGTCATAAATGATGCAGATAAATCATGATTATGATCACTGATTAAAGTACGCACGACAAATTTCCCATTCGGATGTCTTCTCAAAACCAATCTCGCCTGACATCCACATCTTGATTCTGGCGTGCTCCTAGTTGGATTTCCCATTGATTTCTTCCAACCTTGCTTGGAACAGACATATGTCTTTCTAACCAAGAGACCCTGTGCATTTTTTGACCAAGAAAACCTTCTCACACTGAAGCCAACTTTTAAGGCATAATCATTGTAAAATTTATATGCATCTTCTTCGTTATTAAAATGCATTCCTTCTACAGGAACATAGTCAAGTGCAATTCCATGTACATTCCCAGTTCCTATGGTTTTATTAAGTGTACTGACATCAAAATCAGGATCATTATTGAATTGCATTTCTTCTCCTGAAACATTGAAGTCAGGTGTACTTCTGTGTACATTCCCGGTGCATACACTTTTATTATGTGCGCTGTCATGGTAGTCTACCTCATCATTGAATTGCATTTCTTCCACTGGAACATTCAAGTCAATAGTGGGTCTAATGCCTGCACCCTTCTTTTCATGTGCATCGTTAGTGCAGATGTTCAATTCTTCAGTTGGGTCATAAGTATAGATATTCAATTCTCCAGATCTTTCTATTGATTGAGATACATCGTCTTTATTACAACCTGATGATAAGCTCAATAATGTTTTAAGCAATATATCAATTTGTGTTTGCAGTAACATGGCAAACATGTCGATATTATCTCACAAAAACGAGAGTCTGTTACTAATACAGCGGTTTGAGATACAATGCATATGATGAGTGAATGTAGGATACCTGATGGGGGTAGAGGCCCTTCCTAGCATCTGCAAACAAGCATTCCTGTCAACAAGTCCCAGCGTCTTACAAATATCGATAAGTTTCCAACCTTCGTAAGAACAAGATCTACCTGCAATAACAAAAAAAAAGCCTTAATGACACACAAGACGACATGCCTTCTTCATCGATAGCATGATGCTAGGAAGCTACTCACGCCGCCTTGATAGAACTGGTTGGAATGTTTGTGCATCATTGCTTTCTTCCTTAATGCCTAACAACAACGACAAATAAAAGAAGACAGTGGAATGTTTTGTAAGCAATATATCAATTTCCGTTAGCAAGCGGCATAGGTTTACTACGATTTAATCAGGATGCATATAAGAACGGATACCACTAGGGTTACGCAAGTCAAAGCAACGATTTAATGAATGAAAGTATCAAAGCAAGTGCGGTTTGATGTTTGCTTATGCTGAGCATCGACGTGTCGCTTACCATGCCAATAAAATAAACATGTCGTACATGTGTGTTGACGATAACGCTCTCATAATATCCACGAGGCTCTAAAGCGAGTTCAATAGAAGTCGCTGAAAGAGCAACGATATGCATGCGAAAATCGCCCCGCCATGCGTGTCAAGATGTGTTTCTGCACCCAAACGTTTTCAAAGTCTGTGTACAAATATCTTACAAATACATATTACAAAACATATAATATCTTACAAAACGATATGTATAGCGATTTGTCAGATATTGAAAATCGATACGGCAGTTCAGTATTTATAACTTATAACTCGACGATACAAAAACATACTATCTAAAAGGTCGATAAATACATCACACAATAAATTATAAATCGATAAGGAAGAACTTGAACATAATAGCAAACAAATCGATATTAACTAACAAAAATGTATCTCACAAAAACGAGAGTCTGTTACTAATACAACGGTTTGAGATACAATGCATATGATGAGTGACTGTAGGATACCTGATGGGGTAGAGGCCCTTCCTAGCATCTGCAAACAAGCGTTCTTGTCAACAGGTCCCAGCGTCTTACAAATATCGATAAGTTTCCAACCTTCGTAATAACAAGATCTACCTTCAATAACCAAACAATGCCTTAATGGCACACAAGACGACATGCCTTTTTCATCGATAGCATGATGAGATAAAAAGCTACTCACGGTGCCTTAATGACACTGGTTGGAATGTTTGTGAATCATTGCTTTCTTCCATGATGCCTAACGACAGTAGAAATGAAGAGAAGACACTGGAATGTTTTGTAACACAAGGCAGGCACGAGAAGGCGATAGTGTGTTGTACAACAGGATAAAAAACAAGGCGGAAAGCTCGACTGGAGACGAAGGCAAAGTTTGCGTTGATAATGGGAGCACTGTTACAGCAGATGGCGCAGGCGAACGTCTCCACTTTAAATGGTTAACATCAAACTTTCTGGAAGGAGGACTTTTTTGTCCTTTTCCCCACCCGTCGTTTCATAACTTTTGAATGAAGGATATTTTTGTCATTTCCTCGAACCGTCGTTTCAGGGCAAGAAAAGCAAGTAAGGGTGATTAAGTCTTTGCAACAGCACCAGAGTCCGATGCAAAGTTATGTCAACATACACGGTAATACGAGCCCCATGTGCATGAATACGTGGTGCTCATTCGATCCCCCGAACACGGACGTGGGATTCAGTGAATCATCGGGGGCGAACATACACAACCCTCCCTTAATAAGGGGCACCAAACGCCCCCTAAGCATTTATATTAATTATTTTAAAATTAAAGAGACTAAACATAAATTTACCATACATTAGAAGCCTATAAGTAAATTACCCTTTTTTATCGGTGCTGGAATAAATAAGACCCTTGAAAATTATAGATTTTCTATAAGCATAAAAGGATGCCTCTATCTCATAAAAGTCATGATGCGTTTTTTTTTTTTTTGCTTCCAGATTTTTTGGTGTACCCAATTTTTTGTTTTTGTTTTTTTAAAAGGCATTTTTTATTTTTACTCCAAAAAAAAAATGCTCCCGGCACATAGACCTAACTGTGCTAGCTCAGCCTGCGATACTTACAGTCTCTATCCATGTCAGCATAAAACTCTGAGGGCATAACCCTCAACTCCAGGGAGTCGCCAAAGCCTTGGCTTAGTGGGGCGGGGGTGGGGGGAGTGACGCCCTTGGGATTTGAACCTAGACTGCCAATCAAAACGGTCTAGGCCTTATCCCACTAGGCCAAACCCCTTGGGTATAGGAATGACAGTGGACCAGGGTGAGGGCGGGGGGACAAGGTCTCCACCCCCGCCCCATCTCAAAATCTGAACCTCCATCCCCGTCTTCATCCTCGCACGGGGATGAATTTTAACCTCTACCCCCGCTTTCATCCCCGTTTTATATCCTCCATCCCCGGTCCAAATGGGGGCAAGGCGAGGCCCTGTTTTTCCTCGGTCTATTGTCATCCCTTAGAAGGATTGCAGACGAAGCGAGGCGGGAATCGGGACGGGGGAAAGTTTAAGTCCATCCCCCCACGGGGATCGATTTTAACCTTTATCCCCGCCTCTATCCCCATTTCATGCCCTTCATCTCCGGTCCAAACGGAGCGAGGTGAGGCGGGGCCCCGTTTTCCCCCGGTCCACTGTCATCCCTACTTGGGTCGAAAGAAAAGCAATTGGTGTACACATAGTTAAGTAGAAAAACTAGAACCTGAAAATTTCTGGATTTTATATGGCATTGGAACGCCTACAAGTTCATCCATTTTCATTGCTCGCATGGTGTTAAAATATTAAAAAAAAATTCTTGTAATTCTTGTTTTTTATGATGAGAAATAGACGTGCACGAGGGGTGTTACACCAATGAAGGAAAGCTTGCGTCTCGATCGTCCTTTAAAGGATAAGCTCAACAGCCTCTCGCCTTTGGATAAATGACTATTTTGTATGCTCAAGGCTAGTCTTGGACAGAAACAGCCATTTGCTTATTTTTATGTCACAGGGATACTTCAATTCACTACCGTGTCGTGTCCTCTTATATACTACTCTTAGAGTGTATTATTATCTTGGATCCTTGGCCTACGCATTGATCCAACCTCCTTACAAATGAAGGATCTCAGCAATGAGGTTTTGAGATCCGCATTTTAGGCCAAACCCCCCTCAAAACCGAAGTTTTCAAGTCCGATGGGCAAGGGGGGACTAAAAAACCTCGAAAAAGAAATTCGAGGATCTCTATTTCAAAAACCTCAGATCTCTAATCCTACGTAATCAAACATACCTTTAATAAAAAAATTCGCAAAAATAGCATGCCCCCCTAGCTATATCACAGGAGCATTGTTCTTCCCATTTTTCTTTTTTCTTTTTTATTTTTCTGACGACAAAGAAAAATGAATATAGTAGAGGTTAGGTTCAAGGGAGAAGCCTGAGTAGAAAATAAACCATGCAACTAAGCACAACCAAAACCAATGTCAGAACTTCATTTAGAATTTATATTAAGCATCTAAACTTCCTTAAAGGTAGCCTCAAGGGGTTTGGTGCAGTGGAAGGGCCGGGGTCTTGGCCACTAGACGGGTAGTTAGGGTTTTATTCCCATGAGCATCAGCCCTTTGCATTTTTGGGCTAGGGATAAGCTCTTACTCAGTCGAAGCATGACTGTTCCGCGTGGGGCAAAGGGTGCACCACAGGTTTACATTGTCAGGACAGCGCGACTAGGTCTCTGATTCCGAGGGTGGTTTTCCTGCCCTTCATGAAAAAAAGCTTCCTTGGAAGGGGTAGGCCTATGAAGTGATCTATGTCCCTAATTAAGCGACCTGATTTATTTTGTGATTTTAAAAAATAGATGAGTCGCAATTTTCTGAATTCTTCATCATGTTTGGTCCAAATGACTAATTTTCATTTCCGGAAAATAGTGATGGACTGAGAAATGTGTGTTATAGCCCTAGATAGGAAGGAAAGGAAAAAAACCAGCCTGATGAAGATGATGCTGAGAAATAAATATTTCTACCATTTTATTTTTAAAATAATTTTGTAATTAGCTCATGACATTGCCAAGTAATGTATCTAAATTTAAGGTTTGAAAAGTTTTAAGGGAAAAAAAGTTAAAACAAATGAGGATACCCAAAGTTAAAAATAGAAGTGAACAGTGACCCATTGACTAGCTATACCAAAATCAGCTAAGATCATATGCTGCTCGACCACAATGAGGAGAACGTGTAAAGATATGGAATTTTGGAGATTAATATATAAAAGAATAAGCCATGACATGCCACAACGATGACCACAATGGTAAAAAACTGTAGTAATTTTAATCTTTTACTTTTTTTTTAAACCTTTATGAAATTATAATTTTATATTGAAAAAACACGATCCAAGAGTCAATTCCTATTATTTTGACCATACTAAACACATCTATGAAGTTAGATTTGGCCAAAACAACATCTCATTACTAGTTCCAACTAAGGAGTTCCTTATCCACTAGGTTACCAAATGTCTCTCTACCAGATGTTTTTTTTTTTTGAAAATTTTTATGCTTTTTAGAAATTTTAACCTTACAGATGTGTTCTACGTGCTTGTTTTCATAGGAATTGGGTCTTGGATATAATTTGATTTTGATCAATGGATAGGTTTTTTATAAGGCTCCAAAATCAATGGTCTATAATTTTTTAAGACTATCGAGGCTCCAAAAACCATTTTATTCATCCAATATGCATGATCCAAAAATCGATTCCTATGAAAACAAACACGTAGAACACATCGGTCAGGTCGGATTTTGAAAAAAAGTCCATCGGGTATGAGGTTGGGAAGGGATGGGTCGGGTATATTACCATTGCTATATATATATATATATATATATATATATACTGCAATCGTTTGTATGTACAAACAACTTAGCAGTTTTCAATTTTTTGTTTATTTTTTTCCTGGAATCCCATGGATGTGATCTACATGTTTTTAGTGGAAACCCGATTTTGAATTGCCAGAATCCAACCTATGTTGTTTTCAACAACAAAAATCATCAGTTGTAAATGCACCATCTCTACGCTGGTCTGCAACCCCACCCACGCAAGATCAGAGGTAGGTTCTTTCACCTCTCTTCGCTTAGCTGATAGTTTTTTTTAGGGTTTTATCATTTTTGTAGGGTTTTACCGTTTGATAATTGGCGGACGTATCAAATCTCACTGGGGTTTTAAAATTAAAAAAAAACCTAAAAGTTGCAGTGTTCTTCAAGATGAATGGCATCCAAAACCTTTTTCCTTTTTTCAGTTTTACTGATTTCCTGCTATCTTTGTGCTAGTGTTGAATTGTAGGAAGTTGAGTGTGTTGTGAAAACATTGATTTGATTTTGTTCATTTCTTTTGGGCAACACAATTCTTTGAATTCTTATTTTTGATTGTTTGAAACTAATCAGTTTTGGAGGTTTTCTTTTGCACAAACTACATAGTATTTGATTATTGAAGGCATTTTTGTAATGAAATTCAATTTTTGTGTGTACTTGTGGATGCTTTGATCGTAGATCTAACCAACTTTTGTTGGTAATATAGATAGCTCTTAGGGCCTGTTTGGAATCTAGGAACTTGGACAGGAGTTGATGCATTTGGCAAAAAAGTTGGTCAAACTACCACTTGGTGGCTGTTTGGAAACTGGTAGCTGGGATGGGAGTTAATGCATTTGGGATGGAAAGTGGCATTGTGTTTACACTAAAGCATGGAATTGACAGCTGCCAGGTGGTAGCTGCCAAATCTGCCACTTCCTAAAATGCCACTTCCCATCCAAGCTACTAGTTTCAAAACAGGGCCTGAGCGTAGGTAGGACTCAATAATTTTCTACCACACTCAAAAGTAAGGAAAGCGATGTTGGGATTTTAGGTCATAGTCACAAAAGATGGCACACACATCTATTGTTCTTCGTATAGTTTCAATCAATGTTGTGAAAAGTATTGGGGCATAGCGAGGCACAATAACTGCCCATCAAGTGAGGTGTAAAGAGTAAAATTCACACAAAATATTAATATATATATATATATATTAAAAAATAAAAATAAAAATAAAAAACAATGTATTACTTATGAGACAATAATGAATAACAATTAGAAAATATAAAATAAATTTAATCAATAATTATAATTCAATAATTTGAACCATCTAACAATCGTATCATTTAACCAAAGCACAAGAGAACAACTAATAGTAATCCAAAGCAATTTATTTTAGTACCTATCTATAGAGAACAATTTATTTTAGTTCCTTTGTTCAAAGACTCAAGCACAAGCCATATTAGCATAAGAAACATTCCATTAATTATTGGTTAATGGCCATCCTTTTTTATATGCATGCGAGTGCATGTCACTGTATTGTGTGCATTTTAAACTTTTAATAAAAAAATAAAAATAAGATAAGACTGTAGAATGTATTCAATAAAAGATATAGTTGATGACATCTAAATCATATTCTTACCATACAGATGTTGCCAGAAAGTCTTAATTGGTTGAAGGACTCATAGCTAGACCAAAAAATTGATATAAGTGCAATTGAACATCTACCTATTAAAGAGTTGACAAAGTATCTAGGGTTACAAAGTAAGTGTAATGTAAGTGCCTTTGTATTGTTTTTTTCTCTTGAAAATGAGTTTAAAAAAATATATAGCCTTGTTTATATTTCATAATTGTGTATTATCTTAACTTTATGATTTTGCTACTGTTTAATGTTTTTCTTGTATGATAGTGAATATCTTTGTATGATGCAATTCTATATAGTGTAGTTTGAGCTAATATTGTTTGTATGAAATTAACAGATAACATATTGTTCATGACGACAAGGTTGATGTTCTTCCTTTTCGTGGATCAGTTCACCACCTACCAACCAAGGTGAACACCTAGACATCATCCACTTCAGATCATAGGTAGGTGATAGTTCAAGGAAAGAAGATGAGACCTCCCACACACCATAGGCGACTGCAGCTCCAGAGTCGTCAACGATGACCTTAGGTAAATATTAATTCAGTATTTTTTAGTACAATTAAAAATTTATTACTGCTATTTCTATTAATATTTGTTTCTTACAATAAATTAGCAACTGCGAAATCTTCTCACCATAAACATGAAAAAAAACAAATGTGTAGCCCACTAAAAGCAAATCAAATAACGAAAAGCTTCAATAACTATCAAGTCTAAGACGTAAGTTGTCATGGGCAAGAGTTTCTCTGTATTCTCTAGGAGGCTTTAATGCATCGTTAGAGAACAAGCCATACTCACTCACAACTCGTAGAAGAAGGTTTTAGATGATGAGAAGATGGTGTTGTGTGAAGCAATTTATGTAAGTATATTGCCTAACTATATTTTGATAAATAGATTAATTCATAAAAGGAGTATTACTAACTATAGTTTGATAATTTGGTATAGAAAGAGTTTGATTTATATAAAGATATATCTGAACATCAGAAGTGCATGGAGAAACACCTTCAACTATTATTCTCAAGGGTGCAAGAAGATTTCTACAAGTAGTGCAGAAGTTTCAAAACCATGATGTAGCAAAACAACATCCTCTCGAGGGAGTCAAATATGAAGTGTGAAAAAGGATTTGCAAGTTTTTCATCGGAGACTATTGAACGATAAATATTGGATATATGTTTATAAGTACATAAATATTCAAATTTTTATATTTTCATCTACTAATTGATATTCCTTTGGTTAACAACGGGCATCAGAGAAAAATTTAACGAATAGAGCAAAATAGATGATCCAACATACCAGTGGATCGTCTTCGTACCTCTAGAGGTATCATACGAGGATAAGTTTCTTATTCCTTAAGTTTATTTTTTTATCTAGTATAATAATAAATATATTTGATTTAATAGATTCTTAATTTGTTATTTACAAACTAAAATAAATGGACAAAAATCGATGATAAGTGTGTTTTACAAAAAGATGCACACTTATTTGGATTGCACGACATTCATCTGTAGCGAAACAAAAGATACCTTTATAAGCAACTCACACTTTGTAGTGTCACATTCATACATTCTATTTTGTACATTATCATTAGTTACTAATAACTAATTATTAATGACGTACAAAAGAAGTTGCAATATGTGGAGAGTAAAAATTCAACATCTTCTTTATAAGGAGGCTTGTCGATGACGCAATGAGACGTCTTTGCCAAGGTCCTTGAAAAGCGGTACAGACATGTGAGGGAGATGTATGCATTTTTTTCTCTAACCAAACCATTCAACTATAGTCAGGCTCGAATTTTGTAACTATTTTCTCAGCTAGAGGCGACGTAAATGGAGCTCCAACAATTAAGAGAGGATGTAGAGTGAGAGAAAAGCAACTAGACAGAAAATATATATAGAGAGAAGCAACTATATAGAAAATAGAGCGAGAGAGAGAAGCAACTAGGAAACTCAAAGAGGGGATGTAAGCCTTCATGAATGCGCATAAACACAACTCCTCATCTTAGATCCAAAATTTTTAAACTCTTTGGTTATATGAGAAGTATACATATTTTGATTTCTAAACTCTTTGCTACAATTGCTATAATTAAATTTTGATTTATGCGAATATTAAAAGTGTATATATTTGTTGAAGGTTTGGAAATGATATAGGGAGTGTAAGGGGTTTGTATTTGAAGTGTGTTTGTTGCATGATTTGAAGTGTATGTTTACTTTTTGAAATGTGTTTGAAGTGTGTTGGGTGTTTGAGGATGTAAATTTGAAGTGTATTGAATGTATGTTTCGGTTGCAAGTTTTTTATTGTTTAAAAAAAAATTAAACTAATTTTTAATTTGTAGGTTAAACCATGTCTTGCCATTATATCTAGCCAATAACGACGAGTTCAATCTTCCCGTTATGGCTTACAACAGCAAATTAATGCCTACCATTATAAGCTTTCTCACAATTAAAATAACCTCGACATTATATGTTACATCACCACTATTAGTGTTCTCAGTTTCCATGACCTATCTCGCTGGTGTTGGGTTACGCTTTAACGACAACCTATAAATATCGTTGTTATTGGTCAACAAAAGTCATTTCTTTACGACAACTTATTGGAGAGAAATATCGTTGTTACAGGTCAATAGCGCAAAAAAAATTGTTGCTATTGACCCTCATCCTTGTAGTGTAGTCAAAATCTATGAGGTTAGACTAAGAACAACTTGCATCGTGAGATTTCAATTAGATTGTATGTACAATCGACTGTATTAAATATGAACCCATATATAAGAAAACCCGTAAGAATGGATGGGTTTATCAGTGACAATTAACAATAGTTTACCGCTGCTAATTATTGTTTTTCACTTTAAAAAACATCCACTGTTGATCCGTGTGTGATCATAGGCATAAGTTTGTCCGATAACAATGGACGATTTGCTTGTCCGCTGTTATGAGTTAATCTCTCTCTCTCTCTCTCTCTCTCTCTCTCTCTATATATATATATATATATATATATATATATATATATATATATATATATATATATATATATATTGTTACATAAAAATGAGAGAGGATAGAGTTCATCGGACATTTGAAAAAGAAATTTTAATTCAAACTCCATAATAATATTCGGATCAATATTTTGTTGCCCATACTCAGACTTTTGGGTTCAAGTCGGGTTGTAACCCGACCCATTAATTGCATCCTCCCATGTGGTAGTCATGCATGTGCTAGACATGTACCCTCATCTTAAGGTGATATATAAAAGCCTAACATTTGCATGTGTGCGCTAGGAAATCACAAATTCACAATGAACAATTAATGCAGAAAGTGGGATTCCCCCATATGGTTAACAAAGTTCTTGTGCTCTTACGAAAAGTTGTGCCAAACAATAGGCGAAATACGTAATCATTCACATAAAAAGCATCAATCTACAAGTTTCTTCTATTTTAACAAAACCTTATTGAATAATTAAAGTGTCCTCCGTTACTAAATTGATAAATGCATTCTTTTTATTTTTCTCTTTTTCATTCTATAGAGATGATGAATGAGCAAATGAACCAATGAACGTGAATAAACAAATGAGTGATAAATAGAGGTGGGCAATGGGCTGGGCCTAGGCCTATAAATCCAAAGCGGGTCGACACAACCCACACATATATATATATATATATATATATATATATATATATATATATATATATATATATATATATATATATATATATACTATTGAGCTAAAAATCATAAATTCACGTTTGATCGACTTAATCTGACCACATAGATGTCTCGAAAATAATTTGTTTGCTAAGGGATGAAACCTTGGATCATGTTTTAATCCAAAAATATGATTTTTTGAGACATGAAATGTTAGTGCATTTTATGAAGCTTTTAAATGACCTGCTTACGTGTCGCAATCATATGATTCAAAATTCATTTTCCACTATACAAAACTTTTTTATTACATTCATAGGATTTAATCTACAAAAGAAATCTAAAAGCTAGATTTTCAACTCAATAGTTTCATATATTTTCATGCATTCAATAACACTATATATAGAGAGATCCAGGATTTGGATTAAAGGGGGGGAATTTTTTTTTATAATAAAATAAAATAAAATAGTGGAAAATGAGGTTATTTATAGGCATCATCCCATAGAAATACATCAAATTGGAACACCCAACATTAGAGATTCAGAAATAAAGATTAAAAAAATTTGACCAGATTAATGAAATACTAAAAGAATAGGTGAAATTGGTAATTAAGCACAGAATTTCAAAAAACTTAAATTTCAAATACATAAACTGATAAACCAATCAATCAAGCATTGTTTTCAAATACATAAGTCTTTCGATGGACGGAAAGTTCAAAATTCTGTGTTTTCTGGCATTCGACGTTTCATCATGTTCTGTGACAAGCACCCATATACCGGAAAAACAAGAGTTTGAGTACTGTAGTCGTGTAATGAAGAAGATTTCACGTATGTTTCAATAGGCTTTCGGCCAATCAGCAATAGCCAAACATTCCAATCCAGTATGGCTTCAAAGAAAACACTAGACTTTGGGGTTGATAGTACCGAGAAACTTACAGAAAAATGAGTTTTTTGAACTAACTAGGATTCTCCAACCCACTTTTCGAATAAGGGCTTCCTGCCACCAGAAAAACTTACTTCTTCTGGTACTCAGGAACCCAAAAACTGGGTTTTCAGGAACTCAGGAGCCCCATGTATCTGATTTTCCGACTACCCATTAGAGAGAGAGAGAGAGAGAGAGAGAGAGAGAGAGACGAAAGTAATTCAACATTACCACTCATGAAGATCAACAAAATGTTGAACCCATGAACTGAACAAAAACAAAAGCCAAAACAAATAAAGAAAGCACAAGAGAAAAAAACATTAGACAGATAAAATGGGCTCACGCCGGAGCCGCTTGCCCAGATTGCGACAAAGGATAGGTAGCATCCGCAGGAGGGAGTGAAAGGTCACTAAGATGCATACGCAAGATCGCATAAACATCTACCAAGATTTTATGCACCAGGTTTTGAATGTTAACTCGAATATGACGAAAATGAGCATCGTTTCGCGCCATCCAAACAAACCACCAAGAAGTAAGCAACCACGTTCGCCAGATGAACCTCCACCTCTTGCTGCGCCTAATACAAACTGGCCCCAAGATCAGATTTAGCGCAAAGGACTCCTCCTTAACAAATACTTCCGGATGCCTCCGAGAGAGAGAGAGAGAGAGAGAGAGAGAGAGAGAGAGAGAGAGAGAGAGAGAGAGAGAGAGAGAGAGAGCTAGTAGGAAACAACTTCCATCACAAGAAATTAATGGAGATGGAGGAATCGAGAATGTCATTGAGAAATCAGAGATGTGAGTTTTTAGAGAGAGAGAGAGAGAGAGAGAGAGAGAGAGAGAGAGAGAGAGAGAGAGAGAGAGAGAGCATGCAGTCGTGCTTATCCCTTATCAACCGTTGATCTCCGCTAAAAAAATGTAGTTTGGACGGTCACCAATGAAACTGCATTGCGTAAATGCAGACATAAGAATCAAAAAACAAAAACTTCCCTCTTTCACAAGCGTTTGACAACTCCACAAACTAAAGTCCATGTGGTTTGGTAAACTTTGAGTCCACTACCCATTGAAATGCCATTCCCAATTTCTCACCCCCAAGAAATTTTCAAAACTTTTAGGTGGGTCTCGAGCCCCTCCTTGCCCCCTGTATGTATATATATATTAGAGAGAGAGCCGAAAGTAATTCAACATTACCACTCATGAAGATCAACAAAATGTTGAACCCATGAACCGAACAAGAACAAAAGCCAAAACAAATAAAGAGAGCACAAGAGAAAAGAACATTAGACAAATAAAATGGGCTCACGCCATAGCCGCGTGCCCAGATTGTGACAAAGGATAGGTAGCATCAGCAGGAGGGAGTGGAAGATCACTAAGATGCATACGCAAGATCGCATAAACATCTACCAAAATTTTATGCACCAGGTTTTGAATGTTAACTCGAATATGACGAAAATGAGCATCGTTACACGCCATCCAAACAAACCACCAAGAGGTAAGCAACCACGTCCGCCAGATGAACCTCCACCTCTTGCTGCGCCTAATACAAACCGGCCCCAAGATCAGATCTAGCGCAAAGGACTCCTCCTTAACAAATACTTCCGGATGCCTCCAGGTCCTACCAAAGATTTCCATAAATATTGGGCAAGACCAGAACAAGTGAAACGTAGATTCTTCTGCAGTTTGACAAAACACGCACCAACTCGGGAGTTGAATGCCCCACTTCTTTAAATTACTGTGGGTCTGGATCCTATCGTGCAAAATTAACCAAGCCAGGACTCGCGAACGGGGGGAAGGACCCTTCGCCCAAAGCACATCCTCGGGCAACCAATCAGCCCCTGGCGGTAGCAACGATCTATAGACTTTTTTGGTGAGAAACTCTCCGCTTGGTGCCAACGCCCACTGTAGCCACTGACAAAAATTTTCGGAGACCTCAAAATGGTCTCTAAAGCAGGCTAAAGCCCTCAACCACGATTTACGCAAGTGCGAGAGCGCCAAACCTCGGGTTCCCAGACGAACCAGAATAAGAGTTGCATCCCCATATTTAGCAAGAAGAAAACTAGCACAAGGGTTATCCGGTTGGTGGGCCAACCAACATTGCTTGGCGACAAGAACAATGCTTCGCAGTCTGGGCACCGGGATGCCTAAACCACCCATACGCTGAGGTAGAACCACCGAACGCCAACCAATCAAGTGACGCTTACCTGTGAGTTTACACCCAGACCAAAGAAAGCCTGCCAGCAAGCGCGTCAGCTGCTTCTCAACTCCCACAGGCATCACAAACAGAGACATGAAAAATTCTGGAATAGTTGAAAGAACATGTCTGACTAAGGTTAGACGTCCAGCGCTAGAGAGATAAGACGACTGTCACGAAAGCAATTTGCGCTTCACTTTTTGAAGCGTCGGAGCCCAAGCCGCTGAAGATAGAGGCTTCACTTGTAACGGCAAGCCAAGGTACATAATAGGCAAGTCAGAAGTAGTGCAATTAAAAATTCTCTTTCCAGCTGCAAGCATATTGGCATTAACATTGAACATGGTAATAGAGCATTTGGTCTCATTTAGAGAAAGCCCAGACATGGAGAGAAAGAACTGAATGATAAGCTTGAACCTGAGCATCTGTTGAACATTTGCACGACCAAAAATGATCATATCATCAGCATAAGTAAGAATATGACCCGGGAAGTCGGAAACCTGCAAAGGATCAATGAAACCCGATACAACAACCCGCTTTAGCAAGACCACAAGACCCTCAGCAACTGCATTGAACAACAAAGGTGATAGGGGGCACCCTTGCCGCAGACCCCGCCCAAGCTTAAACCGATCTCCTCTAATACCATTGATATTTAACATGGCCTGGGCATTTGAGACCAGCTCTCTCACCCAACCAGAAAAACGACGACCAATACCGAAATTTGCTAACATTTGAAATAAGAATGGCCAATGCACAGAGTCAAAAGCTTTATGAAAGTCTAATTTAAGGACAAAGTAAGGTTGACCGCTATGCTACAAGGAATGGACCACCTCGGACGCCATGATAAACTAGTGTTGAACCCTCTTATTACGGATAAAGGCGAACTGAGAGTCTGAAAAAATCTGGTTAGCCACCGATTTCAACCTATTCGCCAAAACTTTGGCAAACATCCGATAGAGAGCACTCATAACTAAGATAGGTCGGAATCGAGAAATATCATTGGCCTCATCATCTTTCGGAATGAGTGAAATAATAGCAACATGCAAATGATAAGGCAGTCTGGAGTTACGATGAAACTCATCGAACATACTCACCACGTCTGATTTAACACAGTCCCAAAAGATTCTAAAAAAGTCGACATGAAACCCGTCAATGCCAGGCGCTTTCCAACCCGACAGATCCTTAATGGCCGAAAAAATCTCATCTTGAGAGAACCTTCTTTGCATATATCTGGCTTGCTCAAGCTGAATTGAGCCAACTAGGAAATTACCAAAGACACCCTCCGCAGTTAACGAAGCAGAATATAAGTCCTTAAAGTATAGCGAGACTGTCGGATTAATGTGCTGATTGAGATAAGAAACACCCTCAATGGAGATAGAAGGAACAACCTTCCTCCTATGACGATGGGAAGCATATGAGTGAAAAAATTTAGTGTTGCCATCACCAGCCGCAAGCCATTTCACCCTAGACCTTTGCTTCCAACGAATTTCCTCTTTGATCCTCCAGTTTTTCAAGAGCATGGTTAATTCTAAGAACTTGGCCTGAAGATTGAGAAGATGCAAATCAGAAAGAGAGTCAGGAGAAGACATAGACTGATACAACTCAGAAATCTCTTGATCCCATGCAGCTATTTGCTGAAATTTCTCTACCTTACGACTATGAAGCCAAGCTTTGATATCCTTAGCTAGACGAGAAAGCTTATTTTGAAGACGTAGCGCGGCCCAATGCACATCAACAGGTTTGTTCCAAGAATTAGTAACAACCGTGAGAAAATCTGGCTCTTGAAGCCACCATTCTTCAAACGCAAAGCTCCTAGTGGGTTGAAATCCATCTCCCCAATGAGTGATGATCTGCCCATGATCCGAGATAGAGGGAGCAAACAACACACACTTAACGTCGAGAATGAGGTCCAATAAATTAGGTGTGACAAAGACCCTATCAAGGACCCTACAGCACGGACGGGACCGCATATTCGACCAAGAGAAGCGCTCCCCGGTTAAAGGAATAGGGTAGAGAAAATGACAGTGAACAAAGTCTTGGAAACCTCGCATAGAGGGATTGGGAATTACGAGGTTATTAGAGTCATGGATAGATAACAAACAATTAAAATCCCCCATAAGAAGGTGACAATCCACGTTGGAAATGACAACCCTATCCAAATCATCCCAAAAAGCGGACCTCATGGCGGCAAGATTAGGACCATAAACAACAGAAACCACTACTCTTCTATCAACTGCCTGCAAATTGAAAGCAACAGACAAAGAGAAAAGACTCACATCCAGCTGTGATAAATTTAAAGACTGCTTTCCCAAGATAAGGATACCGCCTGCATGATTTACCGCTGGCTTATAGAAATCTGCCAGATGCTAGAAACGACCACGAGCGAGATGACCTCCATTTTAGTTTCACATAAAGCAAGAAGGTCGGGCTTTTGCTCCCTAACCCAATTAGCCAGAAACAGGCGTTTAGTGGGACAATTTAAGCCCCTAACATTCCAACAAACAGTCTTCATGAAACAAAATCTGGAAAAACCCGTGGTTGGTGGCACCGAGATGACCTTCTTGGGGACCTAGCATCGGTAGCCGAAACAATTAACGAAGGCCTCCTTCTTCTTCGCTGACCAACAGCACCGACAGACGACCTCAAGTGACCATCGAAAATGCCCAACTGCTCGCAATCTGCTCCACCAGAGTTGCAGAGAGAGTCCCCAATAATCGCAGAAATATCTGAAATCGTAGAATCCATATCAACAGCTATCGCTTGCAGTTGTGAAGATGAGAGAGAGATATCCATCAACTTAGCTGCATCGACAACTGTGACACCCAGGGGTTGTGGACTAGGATGCTGCTGACCCTGTGCTGGACTAATGAAGGAGACCGCGTCTGGCGGAATACCAAAAGATTTGGTAGAAGAAAAAACCTCAGAGACATAATGCGATACAGGGAAAGGACGAGGAACCGAGGAGCCAAGCACCATGCATCTGATTGCCATGTTGGTTCTAACATTAAACGCAATAAGATTGATAACCAAATAGTCATAGCGTCTGGAGGGAAAAATAATAAGGGACGATAGCAAATTCGTCCTTTGTCCATCATGCGCAAGCCTGCCCAACCGCGCCTCCAAGCTGAAATGGCAATTGGTACAAAGAGAAGTAGATACCAGGCCCCGAGCTTGAGAAAAAGCTGACGACTGAACTCCATTAGAGAAAGCATTGCTATCATGGTCAAATATTTGTGGGCTCACCCTAGACAAAGCTCGTGATGACGAGGATGGCAAAAAATTTCTCTGCTTCCCACGAGCATACCTACTCAACCACGCCATCAGTCCGCCACGAGAATTAGCGCTAAAAGAATCAGACGTCGAGCTCTGAGCATTATAAATAGTGAGCGGCAAATCTCCAAGAGATAAAGCATTGATGGCAGACCCAAATTTTTTGGGGCCCACCCCTGGCAGAACTTGCAAAGGTTGGGAGATGCCATCAAAAGCTGGCGAAGAGTCTAACATAGATGGAGCAATAGACGGAAAAGATAGCCCAAAGTGCTGCAGCTCGATTGGGACCCAGATAGACCCAATCTTGACAGCATTGAATGAAATCGCCGGGTTGTGGAGATTGCCAATCTGCACCCATGGCGAGAAGCATAATTTTTGGGAAGGCCGTTCAGGATTCCGATTTGCCGGATGACGCACCACCCCAGAAAAATCTTTAGAGACTAGATTCATCCCCGATGAATGAGAATGAGAGGGGTAAGATCGTCTTTGCTTCCAGACTGGGTGCCGACGAGAGAGAAAAGATAAGTCGCACTTATGACAATCACAACGTTTATGGAAATTCAAAGAAAAACAATTAGCACACCACCAATCCCCCGGCCTGGCACGACTCAACTGAGATCTATAACGAATAGCATGGAAGGAGCTTTGCCAAGAAGATGAGACCTGCTTCCATCCTCGATCAGCAACCCATTCTGGAAGCTCACGAATGAAGAAAGGAGAAACAAGCAAAGCCTTAACAGAGCACGCTTCGAGAGGCTCCCGTCTAATAGCTCGCAGGAAAAACCTAATGTCTGAAATACGAAGAGAGCCCACATCTAGGCATGATCGGAGGGATTCCGAAAGCTTAGAGAAGAACCAACGATTGAGTCTGAAAGGCAAGACGACATCCAATCCCCATCGGCGAAGCACAAAAGCTGCACCCCAGTCGTTCACTGCTTTCTTGATGAAATGTAGGGCTCGCTGGTTGACCCTCAATGGGAGATCGGGAGCAAGTCCCCAAAAACGGCTAGACGAGGGGCGCATAACCGAAAGACGAAAGGCACCGATGAAGGAGCCTACGAAAGTCTGAAAAAGGAAATAAACAAGATAGAGGCACACCTGCGAGGGTCGGGGGCTCCGGTGGTGATCGGCACGACCAACCAACGCAGCACAAGAAAGGGCAACCTCCGTTCGAGCCTGCAGCGTTCGATGAAACTGAAAAACCACCGGAGGCAAACGTCGGCGGTTCCTGGGCTCAAAGTGGCAGCATCGGCCTTCCCTTCGGCACTGGAGAGAAGAGAGAAAAACGAAACCGTGGCTCCCACGGGTTATGCAGCAATAGGCACCGCGCTGCTCGCCAAACCCAAAACTGGAGGAAGGCTGAAGCGGCTGGATGTGTGGCTACACGGCTCAAGCAAACACGAGCTCCCACCGAGAGGATCGACTTGGGTTTGAGAAGAAAAGGAAAACAGTGGGGTCGCCGAAATGGAGGTAGTGGTGGTGCATCGTCAGTGGAAAAAATCAGGGGAAGAACAAGACATCGTGAGCCGAGGGAGGCAGCTCAGGCATGGTGGATGTCGGGCATCGCCGAGTTGGGGTCAGCAGCAAACAGAAAATGGAGCAGAGTTGGGGTTGTCGGCTGGTGGCTGCTGCTCATGGAGAGAGATGCCGAACGACAAGAGAGACCGGTCGCCGGCTGAACCAGAGGGGAGGAGGGTGAATGACTATCTAATGGGGGGCGGAGGGTGGTGCCCTAACGAGAAGAAGAAAATACTCCTTCAGGCTTCGAGCTTGTCATTGATGCGGGAAAACGATAGCTGAGTGTAGAGGATGGTGGGGGATGGACCGCAGAACAGGAGATAAGGGAGGTGATATCAACAGAAAATGGAAGCGATGAGTTCAGATGATCTCTGGACTTGCTCGAAAACCCTTCATCGGGCGTTCCCTTGAAAATGTATCCCCATCATCTTAATGGGGCTTGACAACGATATCAGCAGAGGATGTGGACGCCATTTTTGATCGATGGATAGACCGGCAACAGCACCACGGCGGAATCCTTAGGTGCGCAGGAGAGAGAGAGAGAGCAGAGAGCAAAAAAGGGAGGAAGAAAAATATCGAGAGCATCCGGCGATGAGGCAGCAAAGGAGACTAGTGGCTAGAGGTCAGTGGGTGGTGGAGGTGATGTTTGAGGCAGCGGGAGGCCATCCAGTGGGGTGGCGGGTGGTAGCCAGAGTTCTGTGGGTGGTAGATGGGGTGAGAGAGAGAGAGAGAGAGAGAGAGAGAGTAATGCACTTGTTCTCCCCCTTCAAAAATCGTAATTTTTGGTATTTTTTCTCACATCTGACACCATAGATGTGATCTAGAGGTTTTTGTTTAGTGGGAATCGGCTTTTGGATCATTCCGGTGATCCAAAATCAATGGCTACAAAGGCATCAATTTTTTTTGGCAAATAAAAATACATTTTTTCATCGAAAAACATAATCCAAGAATAAATTCACACTAAACCGTATCCGATTATAATCAGATGTGGCTATGGTTTTGATTTTTTGCAACCTAATCCAACAAATATCTGAATTTGACAGATATTCGAATCTGTTGACTGATATGGTACGAGCTTTTCACCATCCAAATCTGAATCTGAATTCGAATCCGTTTCCGACATTCCTTAGTCGAATATGGTATTTGACTACAACAGATTCAAATCCGAATGTTTACATCCCTAACTTTGAGGCTCGGACCAAAGATCTCCCATACGAAAACAAAACAGCTGCCTGTGACTAGACTGTTGCGATAATATTGAGGACAAAATTTACTGTTGTTTCCTGTCCTATTTATGCCTCCTTTAATGGTTCTATGTAAGTTATACACGAACTGACCTGAACCTGAACCCATTATGTACCCAAAACCGTTTCTTACCAGATTTGTTATCATACTCGATCCGAAAATTTCTATATGATATGTACCCTAACTGACCTGAATCTAAACTGACTGGAAACCGAACCCGTCATAGACCTGAGCTGATCCTAACCTGAAATCAATGTATACTGATTAAAAGAAATTTAAATATAATTAGCATTAATAGAAATATAATCTTCAATAGTTTAATAGGTTTCATAGGTGATCTTCTTTCCCCTCTTCTCTTTATTTTGGTTACCGAGGAGAAGGATTCATGTGGAAGACCCAGAATGATTTTCTTTTTTGGTTCATGTCGCCGACCCCAATTGTTTTGCGATGTAGGCGTACTTGTTGCTGTTGAAGTTTTATCGGTCATGATTGATTATGTGGGTAGAGCTGGTTTATTTTTAAGGTCTCAAACTCGGTTTCTATTAGTAATTTGCTTTTTGCAGATGATTTGATGGTGTTTGGGGAAGCTTATTTGAAAAAGAAAGATCCTTAGGTATTTTGAGGAGACCTCGGGCTTGAAAATAAATGTGGGAAAAGGCTAAGTATTGGTTATTAATGATGCATCCGCTGCTTTGCAAAACATGGCTTGCACTATCTTTAAGTGGGTAGGTGGGTCTCTTCCTTTGTCATACTTGGATCTCTTTTTATAGTTAGGTATCTCTCTTGAACTTCATTGGGTTAGGGTTGAGGATCGAGTGAGGGCTAGAACACAATCTTGTGTGATACGTTTCTTATTTAGAACCGGTCGCATCAATTTGGTTATTTTTAATATTTATACCATGATTTTTTCATTTTATTCAAATCTTTAAGATCTCTAAAAAAATGAATAATAGATTGATAAAAAAAATTTCAAAGGTTCATTGAGAAAGGAAGCTTAAAAAGTAGTTCAAAAGCTTTGATAGGTTGAAAGGATATCTCCAAACCTTTGGAATTTGGAGGTTTGGGTAATCGTGATATCAATTCTTTCAATTTGGCCCTACTTGCTAGATGGGTTTTGGCTAATTTTTCAGAAATTAAGAGGGTATTCTTTCTATTTTCTTTACGGAGAAAGATGACTTGGGAAAGTAGCCTTGGAATTGGTCAGAAAGTTACAAGTGCAAAAGTGGTTCAGGGATTTGAGAGGGGGTGGATGTCAATCATCGACCTCTTTGGTCAATTCATACCTTATTTTGGCAAGATAAATAGTGGGATGGGTGATCTTTTTAGAGATAAATTTCTAGATTTATATCATGTAGCTAGGTGTAAATTCGGCAAAGTGATCAAGGATTTTGGACCTATTCATGGTTTGGTTTGGAATGTGGTTTTAAGGTCTCTTTTTTCTTACCTAAACCCGTTAAACCACATGGGTCCACAATTTTCAATCATACCAAACCCGAACATTGCCCTGAATCAAATTTGATCAGGTTTGGATCTATGTTAGACCCGATTAAAAGGTCTACTTAATATTTGAACAGTTTGGACCTGAACTGATTAGCACTCAAACCCATATAGGCCTTCAATTTTAACTATATTCAAACATGAACCCAGACGTGAATCAAATTGGGTCCGGTTTGAATTTAATTTTTCGATCAAATTCAAAAACGGGCTTGACCTGAAGAGGAACCGAACCCGACCCGTATATGTGCGCCGTTTATTACCCCCACTTCCGCTTTAACAAAGAAAGTCCGGTGAAAACATAAAAAAATAAAAATAATTTAATTAAAATTAATTGTTAGAAACTATCTTGTCAGCAACGGTCGTTGTAGTATAGTGGTGAGTATTCCCGCCTGTCACGCGGGTGACCCGGGTTCGATCCCCGGCAACGGCGTTTATTTTCCATTTTTTTTTAAGAATGGTTGTCCTGATTGAAGTTTTCAACTGAGGGTGGTGACTCGGCCACGAAGTCCAAAACTCATTCGCTGCCACGTAAAGGTTTTGTCTGCGACCTTCCCTATATATCCTTCACCATTTTACTGATTGTTCATCGACTCATTTTTGCTCAGACTAAGTGGCAGAATTAAACTAGCCACTTGATTTTAATATAGTGAGTGGATTCTTCATACTCCAAAAAAAAAAAAAAATTAGCACACGGAACTTCTGCTTAGCAAATGTGTTGGCTATCGGAGCCAACTTGGACGCATTTGGAACACGGTAATGGATCCCCTGAGACCAAGACACGTCTCTATATTACTAAAATTTAGCTAATTGGACTAAATATGATCCATTGAGGTCTAAATAATGGATGAATGGTGGTTATTTATTTATTTATTTTATGATGAATCTTCAACCTTTAATCTTGGTTGGATTTGACTAGGAGTGTAACCGGCACCACAAGGATGAGAGTCAATAGCGGTGGCTTTTCTCACCACTATTTTCCTATTTATCACCACCATACATCTATAACGATGACAAAAAATGACTGCCAATTTTTGGCTTCAGTTGAGTAATAATGACAACACTTATAGGTCGCTGTTAATGTGTGATCCAACACCGACGAAGAATCTCGTAGGAACTGGGGACACCAATAGTGGTGACTCATACCTATAATGGTGATATTTATGTGTCGCTTTTATAGCCTGTAACGAGGAGAATTAACTTGCTATTATAGTCGATAATGGTGACACAAGAATGTCGTTGTTATAGACCTTAACCTGCAAAAATAATTTTTTTTATATATTTATTTATTTTTTACATTACATTAAACAAAGAGACAAATACAATTCGAATATACATTTCAAACATCCTCAAACATGCATCCATTCAAATTTAAGCATATGCTTTAAACATCAATTCAAATATAAACATACACTTCTCTGACCTCGCCAAACATTCATCCTCTCCAACTCTCTCAAACATACATTCAAATATAAACATACACTTCAAAAAATGAATACACTTCAAAAAATATACCCCCTCCCTATATTCTCTTCAAACCTGCAACAAACACACTTCAAAAATATAAACATGCATCCTCTCTAACCCCTTCTCTTACATGCTCTTTAAACCTGCAACAAACACATTTAAAAAAATAAACACAAATCCTCTCCAATCCCCTCTCCTATATGCTCTTCAAATCGACAACAAACACACTTTAAAAAACAAATATACATTCTCTCCAACCCCCTCCCCTACATCCTCTCTAAACCTGTAACAAACACATTTCAAGAATGAGTACAATATGATAATTAAAAAAAATTATAAAAAAAAAAATTATGACAATGTTAATGATGTTGATAGTAGTATGAAAATTCAGGGGGTCGACCCCCTGCCAGAAATGCAGGGGGTCGACCCCCTGCCTGAACAGCAGGGGGTCGTCCCCCTTAAGGTATTTTAGATTAATACCTGTCTCCGGGCGGCGGCGAACGACGAACGGTGGGGCCGACGGACGATGGGGCCGGCGAATGGCTGGCGGGAGCAGGAGCATCGAAAGAAGAAAAGAAAAAGAGGGTTGTGATTAAGGTTATGCGACAATTCGCGACGGCTTAGCGACAGATTAATTTCGTCGCTAAGCCGTCGTAAATCAAATTTACGAACATAGCGACGGAATATATTCTGTCGCCAATTTCGTCCCTACTTAGCGATGGAAAATCTTTCGTCGCAAACGACGTCGCTAAATGTTGCGTCCGTTATGACAAAATATTTCGTCGCAAAATCCGTCGCTAATTAGCGACGTCGGATTTTGCGATGGGATATCTTCCGTCGCTATTTTCGTAAATTTCATCGATTATAGCGATGGATGTGTTTCGCTCGTTAATCCGTCGCTAACTAGCGACTGAATTATTCCGTCGCTAATAACCTATTTTCTTGTAGTGGAAAGCCTCCTAGAGAATACATAGGTAGCCTATTTCACGACTCCTTACATCCCAGGCTTGATAGTTACTGATGCCTTTCGTTGCTTGATTTGCATCTGGTGGGCTACACATTTGCGCTGAGAAGATTCTGCAGTTGCTAATTTGTTATAAAAAATAAATATTAATAAGAGTGACAATAATAATTTTTTAATTATACTAAATAAATACTTGATTAATATTTACATGAGGCCACTGTGGATGACTCTTAAACTACAGTGGCCTGTGGTGTATGGGGAGTCACCTCTTCTACCCTTGAAGTATCACTCACCTGTTATCTTAAATTGATCCCGTTTAGGTGTTTAACTTGGCTAGTGGGTGGTGAACTGAACAATGAGAAGAAAGAATGCTCACCTCCTCGTCATGAACGATATGTCAACATCTGTTAATTTCAAACAAACAATATTATCTTAGACAATATTGTACAAAATTGAATTATAAAAAAATATTTACTATCATACAAGAACAACATTAAATTAAATGAACGACATCAACGACATCATGAAGTTAAGATAATACACAATTGTGAAATATAAATAAAAGCCATATATATTTTTGAACTCATTTTCAAGAAGAAAAAAAAAACACAAAGGCACTTACATTACACTTTTTTTGTGACCCTAGATGATTTGTCAACTCTTCAATAGGTAGATATTCAAATGCACTTATGTCAATTTATGGGTCTATCCATGAGTCCACCCAATTAGGATATTTTGGGAACATCTATATGGTAAGAATTTAAAAATAAAACAACCATAATATATATATATATATATATATATATATATATATATATATATATATATATATATATATATATAATCACATGCAGCACACACACTCCGTATATAACCCCTAACCTAACTTCCACCAAAAGCCAAATTTTAAAATGAGATGCACTTCAAATATAACTTGCAACACATGTGAATTTGCATTAGCATTATTTCTCATGTGAATTTCCATATCTTGGTAGAAATTCAGTTTGGATATTGCCCTATAAAATTTGAATCCACCAAGATATAAAAATTCACATGAGAAATTATGCTAATGCATAATCACTTGGCCAAATTAAGTAAATTTATTAAATAAGTCTTTAATCAAGATATGAAAATTCATCACCAGATTATTACGATGTCATCAATTTTTATAAAAAAATATCAAGAGAGTAGTGGTCATACCACAATAGCAACTTAAACATAAATTAGCAATATTAAAAAACATAATGACTTCAAACATGCTAACACTACCAACACATCAATGAAATAACAATATCAAATAAGATCTTAAATCACTTATGCTACTAAACATCAAGCATCAGACACCATAATAACATTCTATATGGGCATGGAAGATGCATAAAATCATCACACATAGGCAGTCTATCTATAAAAATTTGGAAGAAAAGTGATTTCTATATTAGTTGCATGAAAATTTGGAAGAAAAATGAAACTAAGGTGATATTTAATTATTTACTCTATAATTTTGTATCTTTTTTAGTATCTAATACTTACCCCATATATATATATATATATATATATATATTAAAAATTTATGGCATATGTAGCTTTGAACTTTAATCTAATACCTAGTTGATTGATCTGGCAAAGTTGGATCCATATTAAAAAAAATTTATAGAGTTTTTCTTTTTAAATATAATTTTTGTGTGTTCTAATTATTTTTACAAGGGTTTTACAAACCGGATGCCAGCTAATGTATGATCGATGATTGAGGATTTCTCCCTTGGATTATCCAAAAAAAAAACTTCACTTACCAACAATTAAGCAAAGTAACAAGTTATGTGTACTTTACCATTTGAAAAAACACAAATATGTTTTTTCAGAAATAAAGACTATATCTAATAGAATATTTGATGACCAATCCCACAATTAGAGAGATTCCACTGCCATCAACATGAACTCTTTTTTCATTCTCACTAGTGTATTAGAAAGGATGTCACTTTGAGCATTTTAGCATATCTGCTTAAGTACTTGGGAGTTCAAAAGCATGAAACTTCATAAAAGTAAAAAAATCCACATCTTGTCAATTATTGTCATATATACAACATGGTTAACACTTCGGATTTTGCATTTGCCAATGCCGGGTATGCAGTCATATATCTCTTTTGAGTCACAGTTACACTTGCAAAATGAGTATGGAGAGAGCAATTTAGATTGATATAATCATTAACTGAGAAATTAGAAATAGCATACTAAAGAATCCTAACCTCTAACAAAGAGAAGGAAATTAAAGCAATGGTCAATCCTCTTCTAGTTTTCACATCTATATCCAACCTTAGGAGAGCAGCCAAAGTACTCTTTAATTTTCCAACTACACACCAAAGCACAAAATACCGAAAAAGGAGCAATGAAATAAAAAAGTTCAGTTATCAAGGAACAAAATTAACAGAGGAAAAGAAAGGAGAACATCTTGTTCTGAAGTTTAAATGCATTGATAGGAGTCTTGCGGCTCTTGCCTAACCCCAACTTGATTATCCAAAAGAAAAAAATCGTAGGATACAAGTTCCTCCAGAGTTTAGGATCAAGGTTTAACAGATCTGAGGTAATTAGATGCAACCCTAGTCGTGACTGGTGATAGAAAAAAGAAATGATTAGGCTGGAAGTTGCAGATCAAGTGTTCAACACTAGAACTGTGGCAACCATGTGATGATCTTAACATGAACGTTAGGTTTATGATCCAAGATTTTGAGAATTTCACATGGGGGTGTTTGAGTGCACCTAGAAGGTAGTACTCATCCACATGTTTGGGATATCTTGGGATACTGTATTGTGGGCTAAATTATCCTTGTTTTCTTTTCTTTGTGGATTCACAAAAAAATAGTATTGTGTAGTGATAAGAGTTCCAGATTTCTGAGTCTGCGTTTATAATTGTCCTACTCTTTAATGTGATGGAAAAGTCACCTAATTTCCTTGGCTCTGTTTTTACATGATGACAAAACAAAGCAACTTTAGTTAATCCACTTATTTGTTTGTTTTGCTGAGAAAATTTTCTAAAACAGTCTAGACCCTGCACGAAATGATAGGCAAAATCAAATATGATGATACATGCTTCAAGAGGCATCCAATCCACTAGAGGCTTGAATGTCTTGCTCAAGCCAACTGTTCAAATTCTTAGCCCACAAAAAGGTAGACCTTTTTAAGGCCCTATAAGAAAGTAAATTAATCCAAAGGCACCTTTTGTTTGTGGGAATTGAACGAAAAGGAAAAAAAATTTATGAAAGTGAATCCAATCCATTAGAGGAAACCATCCATTTTGGCCACTTCCTCCCTTGACTCTCTTCCACTTTCTATCCGAGCAAGGCTGGGTTCCACACCTATGGCAATGAGGGAAGAAGAAGAAGAAGAGAGAGACACCTTGCACTTGCAGCGAGAGGAGGAGAGGAGGGCTGCCCGGCGACAGGAGATAGCAGAGAGAGAGAGGAGGGCCGATAGCAGCAGTATCACCCGAGCAGGGAGGAGGGAGCAAGCACTCCGGCAGTGATCGACGGTGGTCCGACGAGAGTGGAGAGAGATCAGAGAGAGAGAGAGAGAGAGGAAAAAACAAAGAGTTCGTTGAGCTCTTTTAAAATATTATGTTATACCAACGACAAAAATATCAATGTTACAGAGAAAAAAAAACAGGCTATAAAAGCGACAAGCATGTCGCCGTTATAAAGAGCTTTTTTATCTAGCCCTTATATATCAATAGGCGATATTATATGCTCATTAAATATTGTTGTAAACATTTTTTAGCAGCAATAATTAATGACCATATAATGTCATTGTTATAAACCCACCTATAATGATGATATCTAAAGGCGCCATTATAGGTGTGTTTATAACAATGACATATTTAACGAACATATAATATCACCATTATAAACATATGTATAACGACAATATATAAAGGCGTTGTTTCTTTCCCCTTCTTTAACGATGACATTTGTGCACGGTCAAGGAATTTACGGGATATCTAAAGTCGACGTTATTGTTAAATCAATAGTGTCGACTTTTTTTGTCACCGTTAAAGAGTCATCACTATTGACTTTGTTCCTTGTAGCGTGGGTTCAAGTGTACCCAAACTGAGCTGATATTTCAAGCCAATTAGACCTAAACCGATTCCATTTTGAAAGACCTATGGGTTTGAGTGGGCTCTAAAATCTAATAGAAAATTACCATACTATCCTATAAAAATGGAGTGTTCTTTCAAAAACTCACAAATATGCCAAAATCCTTTGAATGTCAAAAATCATTGATTCTTGATTTTTTATGACAATTTTAGTATTTGCATCACATTTGTGTTGACCTCCTGATGTTCACACAAATATGTTGTGAACCTCAAATTATAATTCAAATTATAGAGGAGATTCACAACATATGTACGCAGACTTCCTGACGTTCGCACAAATATGTCGCAAACCTTCGAATATGGCAAAAATCACTGAGAAATTCACAATATATTTGTGAGGACCTCTTCACGTCACACAAATATGTTGCGAACCTCTAAATATAGTTGAAATTACTAAGCATATTTATGCGGGCCTCATGACATTCACACAAATATGTTGTGAACCTCTGAATATGGTTTAAATCACTAATTCACAATATATTTGTGTGGACCTCACATTCACAGAAATATGTTGCAAACCTCCAAATATGGTTAAAATCACCAATGAAATTTATAATATATTTGCATGGACCTCCTTACGTTGGAATAAATATGTTGTGAATCTCCAAATATGGCTAAATCACTGAAAAGATTCACAACATATTTATGTGAACCTCTTCACGTTTGCATAAATATGTTGGAAAGTAGTCATCATCTGACCAATCTCCAACTATTGTTAAAATCACTAAGTAGACTCACAACATATTTTTGCAAACTTCCTCACATTCATACAAATATGTTGTGAACCTTTAAATATAGTTAAAATCAAACTAAGGAGATTCACATGACATGTACATGGGTCTTCTGACCTTCGCACAAATATCTTGCAAACCTATGAAAGATTAGAATTAATCAAAAGAGTTTTGCATGATATTTGCACAAACCGACATACATTCACATAAATATCTTGTGAACATTTGAACAATTAAAATCAAACAAATAATATTTACATGAACCTTTCGATATTCATAGAAAATATCTTGATATTGTTGCACCCTCCTCCAACTCTAATGAAATCGGTTCGGAGCTTGGACCTAAATAGCGCTCATGGCTAGCAACAGACAGGTACTCTAGTCTGAGCCTGACAGAAGCAAGAGGATCGTGCTTGCAGTTCTTAGCCCTCTGAGGCTGGGTTAAACATGTCTAGGGTGAAGATCTCCACTGGACACGATGGAGTAGAGGTCTAGGGGTAACGGTGGTGGTTCTAGAAAAAGATATAAAGAAATAGAAAAATTAGAGAGGTTGATTAAAACAACACTGTCCCTGAAGAATATAAAGGATGTCAACTATACTCTCATAATATTTTTACATGTATGCACACAAGTAGTTAGCCTAATACATAGCATTCTTTTACATTGTTGACCACTTAATATGCATTCAGATGCATATCCACATGGGACTAGAAAATTAATAGCTGTTTTGACATTCCTTTTTCTTGCAGTAATTATTGATTACGATTATGTCTTTTCTGAGAATGGCCTTGTTGCTTACAAGAATGAGAAACTCATTGGCACCCCAGTAAGTGTGTGGTACTGCAAATTCCTTTGACTCAACAATCATATTGATAGTGAAATCAAATTAGCTATTGTATATGTTTTAGTTATTGATTAGCTGATGAGTTGCATTGATAGTGGTGATTGTGTTCACAATTTGGATAACATTCATGGTTTTCATGATGGTGTTTTCTTACATTAAACAATATGATGCTTTGGCACAAGTTTGCAGGTTTTTTGTTGCTTTTAGAGACACATAGACCCACATACAGCCACACACGTGCACACACACACATGCATGCATGAGTGGTGTGAAGAAAATATGAGGTAAAAGCAAGAAAATGGCAGCACAAAAAATAGTAAATAACACAACAGCTTGAAAAGCTAAACCTCAAAAGTTACTATTCACGAATTTGTTGTTTTCTCTACAAACTAACTTAAAGAAAGACATCTATTTAAAAGCAAAGCCTTTACATGAAAGTAGGAAGCCTAAGCTAAAAATTAAGAACACAACTCACGTACACCACCTTTTATGGATTTCTAGCCTCTACCAAAAAACAAATCCCTATAAACTAGGACACTACAATACGTGGGCTTTGAGTGCTCTTCAAGCTACAAACATGAGCATTGAATGCTCTACCCACTTTCTTCTACCTTGAGCACCAAATCAAACGTGGACATTGGATGCTCTTACCCACAACCTTGAACATTAATCGACATTTTCTCCCCCTTAATGTGAAAGTCCTTGCACACCTATGGATTCTCTGAACATCAGAAATTTTTGAGATGACAAGGCTTTTGTGAAACCATCAGCAACTTGTTCATTTGTAGAGCAATGCTTCAGCACTACTTCACCTTTTTCCACTGCATCTCTTATAAAATGATATCTAAGCTTGATGTGCTTTGTTCTACCATAAAAGGTAGGATTTTTAGCAATAGAAATTGTAGACTGATTATCACAATAGAGCTTAGTTGAGAGTTTTTATTCCACATGCAGGTCCTTCAAAACATGCCTCATCCAGATTGCTTGACAGGTAGCAGATGTAGCAACATTATATTTTGCTTCTGAAGATGATAACACTATTGAATTTTGTTTCTTTGAACACCACGACACAACGCCTGAACCAAAACTAAATGCAAAACCATTTGTACTTTTTCGATCGTCCATTGAGCTTGCCCAATCACTGTCAGTAAATCCAATCAAATTAAAGTTAGTAACATGATTATAAAAAATTCCATAATTTATTGTTGCCTGTATATAATGGAGAATCCTTTTTGTTGCACCTAGATGTTGCATAGATGGATTGTGCATAAACCTTGAAATCATACTAACTGAGAATACGATGTATGGCCGAGTATGAGTTAAATACATTAATCCGCCGACCAAACTTCTAAAACATCTTTCATTTTCTCTTGCCATTCCATCTTCCAAACTCATTTTCTCATTAGCATTCATCGAAGTTTCACAAACTTTGCAATTCAACATTTTTGATTTTTTGAGCAGTTCCAAAGCATACTTTTCTTGAGACACGAAAATCCCTTCTTCAGATTGCACGATATGAAGACCAAGAAAAAACCATAGCAACCCCAAATCTGACATTTCAAATTCCTTCATCATACTATGTTTAAATTCTGCAATAAGCTTAGATGAAGAACCAGTGTAGATGATATCATCTACATAGACACTTACAATGAGCAATTCATTCCCATTTACTTTGACATAGAGTGTAGGTTCACTCTCACTTCTTTGAAAACCATTTTGGTGGAAGAATTTATCAAGACAACTATATCATGCACGCGGGGCTTGTTTTAGCCCGTATAATGCCTTGTTTAATTTATAAACTTTTTCTTCCTTTCCTTTAACAACAAATCCAGATGGTTGGTCAACATACACAACTTCATTTAGAAAACCATTTAAAAATGTAGCCTTAACGTCGAATTGATAAACTTTCTATTTGAATTGAGCTGCAATCGCAAGGATCATTCTCACTGTTTTAAATCTTGCAACAGGTGAAAACATTTCAGTAAAATCAATTCCATATTTTTGCATTCTCATTGTTTTAAATCTTGCAACAGGTGAAAACATTTCAGTAAAATCAATTCCATATTTTTGCATGAACCCTCTAGCAACTAACCTTGCCTTATATTTTTTTACATTTCCACCAGCATCATACTTGACCTTATAAATCCACTTTACTCCAATTGATTTTCTCCCGGGTGGCAAGTTGGAAAGCTCCCATGTGTCATTCTCATGTGTCATTCCTCTTGATGACCTCCATTTCTTCTTTCATTGTATTTATCCATTTCTTATCTGCGCATTCTTCATCATAGGATGACGATTCTAGTACAACAAAAGTAAAAGCACATTTATAAATATCTTCCAGAGACCATACCTTTTTTTGGAAGAGTGTCCTTATCAAGTGTAGACTCAATATTTTATGTGAATTCATCTTCCATACTTGACGTTTCTAGAGATAATGCTTCATTAGTATGATTTGATTGCGATTCAACTTCATCAATTTGCAACTTCACGCTTTCATTGTTGGACCATTCCCAACAAGCTTTTTCATTAAAAATAATATCCCTTCTTATAATAAATTTTTTAGAAGAAGGATTATAGAGACAATATCCCTTAGCTTCATTACTATAACCAACAAAGGTACACTTTTCATATCTAACTTGGTTCTTTCTGAAGAATCAATCAAAGCATATGCTATACTGCCAAATACTTTCAACATACTTACATTTGGTTTTCGATTCCACCAAGCCTCATAAGGTGTTTTGTTTTGAACTGCCTTTGTTGGAAAAATATTTAGGATATGTATTGCAGTGTTGACGGCTTCTACTTAAAACTCGTT
This sequence comes from Nuphar pumila, assembly GCF_984573655.1. Taxonomy (NCBI): domain Eukaryota; kingdom Viridiplantae; phylum Streptophyta; class Magnoliopsida; order Nymphaeales; family Nymphaeaceae; genus Nuphar; species Nuphar pumila. The sequence continues at coordinate 27,807,326 of NC_143252.1, read as the reverse complement.
AGGCACCTGCTTTTCACTTAGCATGTTGCGTGCCATTTCTACCACTGTACGATTTTTCCTTTCTGCCACTCCGTTCTATTATGGCATTTTCTTACTGTTAGTTGCCTGTAAATACTATGATCTTTGCAAAACAAGCCAAACTCATCAGATAAAAATTCTCCTCCCCTATCTGTGCGCAATATTTTTATAGTTTTTCTTCTCTCATTTTCTACAAGGAACTTAAATTCTTTAAATCTATCAAATGCATGGGATTTATGAGTAAGAAAGTACACCCAACTCATTCTAGTAAAATCGTCAGTAAAAAGCAAAAAACATTTACTATTGTTTAATGAAGGAGTTCTCATGGGTCTGTATATATCGACATGAACTAATTCAAGAGGTTCCTTAGCTCTCCATGCTTTTCCAATTGGGAATGATAATTGGTGTTGTTTACCATAAACACACCCTTCACATATCTCATTTGTATAATTAATGGCTGGCAAACCAACCACCATATTTTTCTGATGCAAAAGTTTCAAACCATTAAAATAAAGATGCTCATACCTCAAATGCCACAATTTAGATTGATCAAAACTATTTGCCATAAAGGCACAATCATCTATCTTAATCACTTCAAGTGAAAACATTTTATTTTGAACCATATCTATTTTTACAAGAACTGTACCATTCTTGTTTTTAATCTCACAGACATCATTTTCAAATAAAAGAGTGTAGCCCTTTTTAACCAATTGCCCTACACTCAGTAAGTTCTGAGCCAAACCAGAAACATAATACACATCTTGAATGTATCGTTCGTTACCTGATTTTGTCTTGATTGCAATTGTTCCTCTGCCATTGATGTCTACTTTATTGTTGTCTCCAAGCCACACATTCAACTTCACAGTCTCATCAATATTTTTAAAAAGACTTCTATCACTGATCATATGATTACTGCAACCACTATCTACAAACCATATTTTGCTTTTGCAACTGTTAGTATTCATGCTTGCAAGAAACAAATTTTTATTTTCGTCTGCAAAATTTGATTGTTGCTTTGCTTTTTCAAAAGATCGGGCTTCAATATGACCAAATTTCTTACAAAAATGACATTGTTTCCCTCTAAAGAACATATTTTGATTACCTTTTTCTGTTCCATCATTCCTCTGAGGGGTATCATAAAACCTTCCTCAACCTCTTCCACGTCCATGAAAGGATCCTCTAAAACCTCCTTGTCCTCGACCTCTACCTTCACCCTTTTGATCACACTGACTATTCTTTTCTTTTGGAATTTCAACTTTAGATTAAAAGGCCTGTTCCAACATTTTTGGTATGTAACTCCTTACATGAATTGACTCGATCAAAATTAGGATGTCAACAATACTTCAAGAGGCAATGGCAATAACCCCTGTTATGAAGATTAGGGATACGGGAATGACTAATCCTTTAACTAATGGCAAACCAATGCAAGGCCCAAGCAGCTCAAGAGCAAGGGTAGCCAGCCAGGGCCAAGATTGATTAAATAAGGCTGAAAAAGGATGGGAGGAAAACCCTACACCTTCCTACCTGATTGTTGTAGAATTGCATGGTGTTGTAGAAACCCATGATTGTTGCCTATGCTAAGTTAGGCTATTCCTATGCCACTGCGTCTTTGTTTGACATCATAGTTGTCTAACCCTTGGTTTTGTTGTTCAATATCATAGTTTCATAGGAGTAATGAGTTGATTTGCTGGACCTCCATGATGCTTTTTTCATGCATGTTGTGTGTAGGAGGCTAGATTGATCCATGAGTATTCAAAATGAAGTCAATTCCTTTTAAAAATTAAAACTTGTGATACTGACATACTAGACAACTATGTTTGATAATACTTCTTGATCTACTTTTCTTAAATTAGCTTGGACAAAAGGCGAAAAGCAACTTATATTATATACTATGTCAGGCAATTTGTTTATTTTTATGTTTTATCTGATTTGAAGTATAGTATTTCCTTTTTTCTTTACTTATTCTATTGAGATATTATGTTATGATTTCTTTCCTTAAATGTGCTTCTCTGGATTCTCTACCCAATTCATTTTCACTAGTGTAAACAATATGTATCATTCAATGTGTTGCACCGTCTTTGTTAATTCTTGGATATGTGGTTTCAAATGTTTTATTTGTAATTAAAAAAAAATGGTTGGCCTAACTAGTTGTCTGTCATCTTTGTTTTCTTATTTAGTTTGGGTTAGTAAACATTTAAGATTAATTGGTAGAAAGTTTGCTATGATGTTCTAATCAATGTTCCTGCTCCCGAATTAGCATTGGAACCAATGTGAGGGTTCCAATATTTTTGTCACAAATCTATATTGATGATTTTGTTTTGGTTATATTGATATGCACATATATATATAGGCTTAATATTGGCTACTAATGACGGTATGGTACTAATGAGCTAGAAATCATCGATGCAAGTTGTATCGACTCAATCTAACCACATAGATGTGTTCATCATGATCTGTTTTCTAAGGATCAAGCCTTGGATCATGTTTTTCTGATGTAAAAATGTGACCTTTTGAATTATCATTTTTTGGTAAATTGTGGGCCATTGATTTTTTGACCTCTTTAAAAACTTAATTACTTGTCATAATTACATGATTCAAAACAAGGTTTTTACTAAACAAGCCATGTAGATCACATCTATGTGGTTAGATCGAGTTGATATAACTTTCACATATGATTTCTAGCTCATTACTATTGTACCTTTATATATATATAAAGAGTGGAAAAGACACTAAACGTATTTAGTAATAAAACTTACATTATTATCCTCAAAATGTTAGGCAGTGATGTTGCATTCTAATTACTTTTCTCAGTTTTAATCATTACACATACATCTTAGTTGAAGAGGCTAAAAGAAAATTTTATTTAGCATAGGACTCAATTTATTGCTATAAAATGGGAGGTAGGGCTGGACAATGGGCACACCCGGCTGGGCTGACCCGTTTAGTGGACAGGCTTGAACTGGGCTATTGATGGGTCGGGCCTGATCCCATTGACCAATGGGGTTGACCCTAGGCCTGGTTCTGATCAGGCCCAGGTATAACACAAAACCCAAAGACTGGGTCAGGCTGGGTTGAAAATCATTGTATATTCACAACATTTCTTATTTGTTTTCTTGAATTCATAGGTTCTTTTAACAAAAATGTAAAAAATGCAAAAGAATAGATGGGATCCAAGATTGATATATTTTTTGAATCACATACTTGACCCTCTCTCTCTCTCTCTCTCTCTCTCTCTCTCTATATATATATATATATATATATATATATATATATATATATATATATATATATATATATATATATATGGGTAACTAAAATATGTAAATCAGCCAAATATGTAAACTGGTATGCACTGAGATTTTCATAGGTTCTTTTACTTTTTTCTAAAATTTTACCATACGAATGCAATCTAGATGCATGGTTTTATAGAAACAAATTCTTGGAACATCTGATTACGATGTATAAGAAGGATCTTATAAGGCTTGAAAATCAATGACAAAATTTTTGTAAATATGCAACCATAAAAAATCATATTTCTTGATTCGACTACGATGATCCAATTGTCGATTCCAAGCAAATGGACCACGTCGAATGCATTTGCAGGGTTAGATTTGCAAAGAAACCTATGAAAATCTTAGTTCATACCAGTTTACATATTTTGCTAGTTTACATATTTCAGTTTCCCTATATATATATATATATATATATATATATATATATATATATATATATATATATATATAGCAAAATAAAAACTTAAAAAATGGCCATGCTGCTAAATGAAACATGCTATTGGATTTTCATTTTTTTTCAAAATTTCAACCCCATAGATATGTTTAGCATGTTTGATTTACTAGAAATGGACACTTAGATCATAAATTTTGGATGAAAAAAATGTTATTTGAAGTCTCAAAATTTATAAAAATTATAGGTTGTTTATTTTTGAAACCTTATAAAAACTTATTCGTGCATCAGAATCAAATGCTCCATGAAGTGTTTCACATAAAAACAACATATAGATCACATTGTACAGTTAGCATTTCGAAAATACACCAAAAATCTAATATCGTGTTTCATTTAGCACAGTGCCCATTTTGTAGGTTCCATTTAGTTGCTATCACCATGTTTCTAATTATGTTGCACCAACCAGTGCAGATCTGTACACCACTAGTGCAGCAAACAATTGATATGCTCGGGACTGTTGGAAGAGTTCAGCCAGATCTCACAGAACCTTGTTGGGATCTTCTAGTGGCAGCCACAAACGGATCATGTTCAAGTCAGATCCATGCATTGCACCCGAATTGCATGCTCTAGAGAAGTCAGAGGCCCACGACAAGGTGGAGACGTAAACGAATTCAAGAATTAAGCTGCCACCATAGCTACCATTGTTAGTAGGTCATACAAAGAGATGGCATACATGGAAAGTGGTAGTTGTTTGGTTAAGTTTAGGGAATAAAATAACGGTAGAGGTGGGCCACTTAAGGCAGGGTGATCGTGGGGCCCACACCAAGGATTTTTCTGACTTCGGCGGTTCCTTAACTTCAAAAAAGTAACAAGATTTCTGCAGTTGTTATGGTAACAACTATCAAAAACCAAACTCATGCCAATTAGGTCTCTTAGGACGTACAAGTTGAGAAAATGTACAGATAGGTCATGCTTGGTTGACAAGTGAAGGGTGAACAAGTTCATGGTTTTCAGTATTTATCTTAACCCCAGTTTGGACTTCATGGACTGGAAACGCCTCTTCTAACCAAAACCTCAATCACAAGACACATTGAAGCCTAAATTAATATCTGAATTGCAACAATATATAGAAGATCCTACACTCATTGAATGAGTGGGTGCGTTTCCGCTCAAAGGATCTTTAGCGGTGGTAAAGATCGTCGTTAAAGACCCTTTTATGTGATTTTTAGCGTGTGTCATTGTTCATGTTAGCGCCGTTGAAGATGCTGTATTAGCAAACAGTTCTTGTTAATTTGGAGGCAAAACCTATTTATTTTCCCAGCACTATTTATTTTAATGTATCCAATCAGAATACTCAACTATATTTAGCTACCAAAATGCGATATAGTCTATATTATCCCCTCCATCGAAATTCTACTTTGAGAGAGATTATCTGAAGTATCTTTCTCACTTGAAATTCTACTAAAACTGAGATTACCAAAAATATTAATTAGTGTGATACCTTTTATTTTTTTCGTTAAGAGGGAAAGAGAGATTACCTAAAGTTCCATTCTCTCTCAAAGTTCTACATAGAGAGAGATTACCAAATATATTAATTTTAGTGTGATGTCTCTTACTTTTACTGTTAAGAGAGAGATTCTCATGTGTAGGGGTGGCCAATGAGCTGGTCCACTATTTGTTGGATTAACCACCATGATTGACATGGTGGTTATCCACGATGTGGATTCATCCCTACATCTCGGATGATCTCTTTCGATAAACCGGCATAGGATCAAAGGGGAACGGTTACACAAACCGTTCCCACCCTATGCCCTATATAAGGGTGTCATGAGCAACCCTTTAAGGTATCGAAAATCAAGAAAAAGTGTGTGTGTGTGCAATCTAAAAGAGGGAAGAGGTCTACTCACCGGCTGCCTAAGGGAGTCTGCGCTCGTGCTGGTTGCAGCCCGGCTGAGCAGAAAATCTCCCCTTTGCTTGATCGATCACCACCCTCTCCTTAGCGCTTTTTCCTTTGCTCCAGCGACCTCCGTTTTTCTCCAAGCGCAATACCCATGGCTGCCTCAGGTACGCAGCACTCCCCCTGTGTTTTACTGTTTTACATAACAGTTTCCCTGGTTTTGCCTCGTCACAGGGGAGGCGATCCCGTACGACCCCAACACTATTACCTAAAGTTTCCTTCTCTCTCGAAATTCTATTGTGTGTGAGAGAGAGCGAGATTACCTAAAGTTCCCTTCTCTATCAAAATTTTACTTAGAGGGAGAGATTACCAAAAACATTAATTTTAGTGTGACGTCTCTTAATTTTACTGTTAAGAGACACATAGAGAGAGATTCTCAAGTGCACGAGTGGACAACGAGCCATTGGCTATGCCAGCCTTTTGGGAAAAACTTGACCCACAACTCGCCTATTAGGCCCGTGGGCTTAATTCAGCCTGTACCTATTATATTATATATATTATATATATTATATGTATTATATCATATATATATATATATATATATATATATATATATATATATATATATATATATATATATATAAAATTTTGCAAACCTCTTGACGTTCACATGGAACCCCCTTGAAGTGTGCACAAATATGTTGCAAACTTGCTAACTTTCACACAAATATGTTGTGAATCTCCCGACGTTCGCACAAATATGTTGCGACCTCTTGATGTTCGCATGCGAACCTCCTGACTATCACATAAGAACCTCCTAACATTTGTGTAAATATATTGTGAACCTCTTCACATTCGCAAGATATTTGCAATACATTTATGTGAATGTCAAGATGTTCGTTTTTGACTTAGAAAGTTCGTATGTGAACCTCCTAATGTTCGCATGCGAACCTCTTGGCATTTGCATGTGAACTTTCTAAGTCACATACGAACCTCCAAACATTCACATAAATGTGTTGCAAACCTATTGTCGTTTGCACAAAAATATTGTGAATCTCTTACGTTTGCACAAATATATTATGAAACGTTCTCATGTGAACCTCTTGACGTTCACATGTGAACCTACCGACGTTTATACAAATATATTGCGAACATCAGGAGGTTTGCAGAGGTTCGCATCTGAACCTCCTGACGTTTTCACAAATATATTGCAAACATCAAGAGGATTGCAACATATTTGTGTAAATGTTAGGAGGTTCACATGCGAACATCATGAGATTTGCAACATATTTGTGTAAACATTAGGAGGTTCACAACAAATTTGTGTGAATGTCATGAGGTCTGCATAAATATGTGGTGAAGGGTAAAAATATCTTTAAAAAAAGTCAGGAACCAAAATTTTGGATAAGGAGAGCATTTTTGCAAATTGAGGCATTTTCAAAAGCATGCCTTTTACAAGGACAATACAATTAATTTTCATTCCAAATATTCAGTGACAAATGATGGAATTGTAATATGGGTCAAAATTCTATTTCCAAAATACAAATGTTGTTTTCAAATGTGTAGTAGAAAATGAGTTATGAATTATGTGGTTGTGACATGAAAGTAGGTATTTTAAGGGCTTCAAAAATCAATGGCGCTCAAAGTACAAAAATGTCTAAACTCAAAAAACCATATCTTTACATCGAAAAAACATGATGCAAGTTTTGTTCCTTAATTAGCAAGCTAACCATGATGAATACATCAATATAGTCAGATTTAGTTGATATAACTTGATCCTATGAATTTAATCTCAGTAATCATGTACCTTCATCAAATACCAAACAAAAAACCCTAATTATTTGTTCTCAACATTCTTTCTTTTTTAGGCTTAAAGTGTCATATCTTCAGGATTGGACTGGCAGAGCCAAGCCGCAAGATGGCTTGTGTCGGCCCAGCTCAAGCCGATCTTAGGCCCAAGCTCAGCCTGTGGCAGCCCACGGGCCACCCAGCCCATTGCCCACCTCTACCCAAGTGTATTTCTGGGATGACTACTAAAATTGAAAGGATTTTGTTTAAACATGATATGCTTTAAACAAAGAAATAGTTTATATGATAAGGACGTTAGCTGTTAAATAAAAAAAATTATAATGTGAATGCATGGAAAATACATATTTACACTCATATACAATGTTTACAACTTGATTAAGCTGCATTCAGCTCATTACAACACCAAAATAAAAGGAAATACAAATCATCAAACACTTGGGAAACTATACAAGTGTTTAGTCTACGCAACTCCATCTATATTCTAGACCAAACTTTAAACAATCATAAAATATATAATACAATGACTGATACTAAAAAATAGTACAGAGACTCTCTGAAATACAATCAAGACACAAAAATTCATACAAAATACATGATTGGATTGAGAGATATACTTATGCGAATTTGGCCAGAAAATAAACTACACAGTTTCTGCAGAGTGAAGTCCACACCTTCCACTAGAAAATGATGCAATTATGCACAAACCAACTACAATCCACTGATGCGCCACCCCTCACTTCCTTCTGCACACCGAAAATGGGGTCCAATTCTTACGTAGAATCTCTGGGATGGAGTTCTCAAGTAGCACAACTCCTCTATGCACATGAATAGATTGTCTACTATGATAGATCACAAAAAATCATTAATTCTGCTCATTGCTCTTTGCTCAATCTTTAAGCACACACTCCAAGCAATCCAATGCCTCCTTAAACACCAAAAAACTCTATCGGAGTGGCCGAAAATTGTGTCACAAAGTAGTTTGATTTTCAGCTAAACAAAATTATGCAAAAATGTAGAAACCGACCAGGAGTCACCAGAATTTGATCAATTTGGGGCTACTCAACCCTGATGTAGGTGTCAAACTCTCCAGATTTGATATACAAACCCTTAAAAACCTCAACAACACTAAAACACTACTAGATCTGCAGAAGTTCCCAGGGAACATCGGAACCAAATTCGCCGAGTTCTGCAGCGGGTTGAGTCCACAACTACCACCACAAGTAGAGGTGCACACGAGTCGAGCTTAGGCTAAAAAATCTCGGCTCGTTCAAAAATGTGTGTTCAAGTTTGTCTCAAACCGATCTTGAACACTTTATGTAAAATGTTGACTTGTTTTAAAAAAAGTTTTCAAACAATTATGTAAAGGGATTCAAACATCGCTCCTCACACAAGAGATGCTTGACACCCTAACCACTTAGGTGAAACCACCTTTTATTTTATTCCCGAAACAAAAATTATACATATGCTAAACTTCATCATTATACGACTACAACAACGAGCTTAATATAAAATTATACATATGCTAAAATATAAAAAGGTTTTTTCGGGCCCTTTTTAAATATGACTCTAAAACAACAACATTTTACTTATAATGGTGTGATTCAGATCTCACCATTATTGATCTATAACAGCGAGATTTGGTTGTCGTTAGATAGTGTCATTAAAGTGTTTTGATGACAATATTTAACGGTAGAGAATCTTATCGTTATAGATATGTCTTTAATGGTGATATAACTGTCATCGTTATAGAGTAAAAACCTTATAACATCGATATTCAGATATCATCGTTATTGATCTATAATAGCAAGATCTTCTGCCCGTAAAATATAGCCTTTAAAGTATTTTAACGGCCAAATAATCTCATCGTTATAAACACATCTTTAACGGCGACATCAAATGTCATTGTTATAGATATGTTTTTAACGACGAGATGTGTGCAGGGGCAAAGCATTCAAGGCTCGATCCAGCTCACCATTATTGATAAAATAATGGGGCAAAGCATTCAAGGCTCGATCCAGCTCACCATTATTGATAAAATAATAATTGTGAGATTCATGGCCGTAGTAGAGTAATAATGACGTGATATTTATGTTGCCGCTATTACCTATCAATTAGAGGAGACAAAACTCTAGTAGTTACTTGATCAATAGCAACGTTTTTTTTTTGCTGTTAAAGAGTTGTCGTTATTTACCCTCGTCCTTGTAGTACTGTAGCAACTGGTCATCAAGATAAAGAGCATGGGCCCCATGACAGATGGATGGTTGTGAATCCTCCACATCATGGGGTCGTTGGTAGTTCATCCAGAAGATACGTGTGAAGCAAGTCATCTCGGACCCATATGCGCACCCTATCTTATGAAGGCAAGAAAGGTTGACCCTTAACTTGGGTCCCCTTCTAGTTGGGGGAGGAAACACTTATTACAGTACAGCATGCTTTTTGGTGAGGTAAGCATCAGGCTAATGAAGCACACATCTTTCTATAAAACCCTTTGCTTACTCCAGCATTGGCTTTGAAACCAATATCAGGCCATCAGATTCATCTCCCCATTTGGAGATTTATAAATGCTTGCTAGAGCTGTCACAGAGTCAATATGGACGTGGTCCAGATCCATGATGCAACTACCTAGCATGATTACTCATCCTTTTCTATGGGTCCCAGTTTCTCTTGGATTTTCGTTTGTATCTGACCAGTTGATGCCAATACTATTCAAATAAGTTTACTTTAAAAGACAAAAAAAAAAAGTTCTATTCAAATGAGTGCCAACTCTTATTCCAGCCCAAAGAGTAAAAGTAAAGAACGTGTTGAGATTTTTTTTTCTGACAAAAACATGTATAATTAAGAAACCACTGATGCACGTCCCTTGCCGCGAAGCTAAAGTTGCCTGTATTTACTGGTGGACAAGAGGTAACCTGAGGTTTTTACGCCAATGACTTCGCAAGCGAGCGAAGTGGTTTTCCACTGTTCTCCCAAATAATAATAATAATAATAAGAAGAAGAAGAAGAAGACTGTGGAAACGTAGTTTGAGACACTGCGAACTTAAAGCTAAGTGTGCTCACTTTGAATCAGACATAATTGGGGAAGTTTCATGCAGACCAACTAAGCCCTAGTCAGAGCTGATGTGTTTGCATGCACGTTTCTTTTGCTAGCTGGGCTTCTGGTTTTATGAAGCACTACTTAGCTGTGAAGTTTGAGTTTGTTATCCAAATTCAAATTGGTGCTGATCCACCACTACTCATTTATGCCTGCTTGAACATGAAGGAGCCTTGATCAATAGCTATGCTCACATATTGTGATATTACAAGGAATGAACAGTTGTTGTTCGGCTGATTAAAGGCTTCATTGTTTAAGGCATAGTCGCAAACCTCATTATTGGAATTTTCTTGGCAAAGGAAAAACTCTCGACAAACTAACCTTCTTTTAGGTTTAAATTTTAAAAGTATATAAATAATATATGAACAATATGAAAAAACATTAAAAGATATACAATATACAAAAATAAAGTTGCACAAGTAATAAAAAAAATAAAGAAAGAAAAATTCATTCATACCCTAAAATACAATATATATATATATATATTTCTATGTTTTTAACAACTTGGTAAAAAGAGTGGTCCAATAACTATATGGCTTGACTGTATCTTGGTGCATATTGGTCACTGTCATATGAAGCTGTCGAAAGGGAAAAGTTAACTGTTTAAAAGCTTCAGAGTCTTGGCTCTAGAATTCAAACACTCATAGTATTTCTCATAGTACGTAATCATCAGCCTGGTTTTCTTGTACTTTGGCTCACAATGTTTGACCTTTCTTCTTTTTTCTATATAGTTCTGTGAAAGTTTAGTCAGAAACTGATGATTTCTAGAGAACTTATGATTTTTCTAGAGACTGTCAATTCACATTTGTTTTCCGTAGACGTCACCAACACGCTGCTGCACCACAATCCTCTAGAAGTGTTACAGCTGCAACCTATAGCTTTAGCAACCGCCAACGACCAACTGAAACCATCAGCACTCTTGGAGCCCACTGCTCCATTTATGGTTTTCACACTTGTTTCACATAGCCATGTGCTATCTCATGCCTGAGCCAAGTAACCCTCTAACCAACACCTCACATGAACAAAAAATTTGATAGCTAGAATCTAAACTGACAGATGGCTGCACCAACATAAAACAGCTTGTGCGTAACATTGATAAGTATTTCCTAAAACCACAAAATGATTTTGGGTGGTGTTCTGTATCGTCTTTAACAAGAAATACCCTAACACCATTCACTGTTGTGTTAGAATATGGCATCAAATTGCACGGTTTGATAGTTTGAGGCTTGTGCTTGCAAACTTGTAAAGTGCTTAATTATCAAGGCTTGAGCTTTCAAACCTGCCAAGTGCTTAGTTGTTAGGAATCAAATTAATAATCGGTGTAAATTACTTGGATGAACTGTCTCATTCAGAATATCACCACGATAATAAATGGGTAGGAGATTTTTCTTCTTTTTCTTACCATAAATTATCTAAGAACAAAAGGAAACTTGTGTTGGCCCGTATACAGTTGCAGGGGTTGGAAAATTTTCTTCTTTTTACTATAAATTATCCAAGGACAAAAGGAAACTTTGTTCCTCCACATTTAGTTGCAGTGGTTGTAAATTTTTCTTCTTTTTATTTTCTAAGAAAAAAAATAGAACGTGTATTGCCCAACAACAACAAGCAGTTACACCAGTACTAGCTATCATCACCCTGTGCATGGGACTAATGTCCAACAAAACTTTGGAAAAATCAACTTTTACACCACTTATCCATAACCATGTGAAAAAGAACTAAAAAGAACAACAAACACAATCATTTATTTTTTCCATGTTTACACCCCAATCCAACAAATTGCTACAAAACAGATGCTCACTAGGCAGATTACACTTTTGGAAGACACCCACCTAATAAAATTTGCATCTCGTCCCCACAACACTTAATTTCTGTCTCTATAACCATAGGTGCAAATAACTAAAAGAAAGCTCCAAAAAAAAAGAAGCTTCCAAAATTTTTAGTTACACATCCAAAGTCCAAACAACTCTATAAAGTTGCTACAAAAATATATATGAAAAAAATGAATATCGAATCGAAGTAGTGTTTCTATTGTGCTAAACACAACCTATAAGGAAAAAGTCCCATATATCTTCAACCACAAGCGCAGGCTGAGTAATCCTCCATAGGTGGCAAGTTAAGGTCCAAGGAGAGGACCTTCTTATCATGAAGTTCTGGTTTCTTAGATGTGGGTGTGTCGCGAACAAGCTCATGGGCGTTCCTGTGGCGCCTCATGTGGCCACCGAGGGCTTGGCCGATGGAGAACTCTAGGCCGCAGATGGCGCACTCGTGGCCTCTGGTCTTGTCCTTCGGCTTGTGAGCCTGATCGTCCTCTTCGTCCGTGAACCTCAGCCTCTTGTGGCTGGCTCGGTGGCCGCCGAGCGCCTGGAAGGACGGGAAGCGACGGTTACACGTCTTGCACTCGTAATCTCGCAGCGTGCTGCTGCTGCTGGTGGCCCTGATGGCGTGTGAGAATAAGAGCAAACACTTGGCCGTCTCCTCCACTTGCTCCATCTCTTCCTCTAACTCGTCGTTGGTGCGTTTCATGAGGTTGGTTGGGGAATTCAAAGGAATTGAGATAATGGGAGGGCGGGGGAGGGCGGTTGTATTTATACAGAAAGGTCAACTCAGATGTGGCAGAATTGTCGACACAGTAGTCCGTGTTTCTTTCTCTCTCTAAAATATACTGCTACGTGTTGCTGACCAAAGAGTTTATGGCCTTTTTTAGAAAGAAAGAGAAGCGGTTTTGGAGATTTATTCGAATTTTTCCTTGGGGAGGAAGGAACTTAATTTGACACTAACAACACCGGTTTCGTAGCAGCTTCCTTCTCTCTCTCTCGATATATTAATTAGCGGTGTCAACGGGTCGGGTTTGGTTTGGATTGAGCTAAAATCAGACCTAGCTCTAATTTTTGGGTATGGTATCGGGTTCGGACTCGAGTTTAATCTAATCCTCCATAAGAAAAACCGCAAACCCGAGAAGAACTACATGAACCAGACCTGGGCCATACTCGGTAAAACAATATTTTTATCATTTTTATATTGAAAATTGCGGGTCTTAATTGGAACTCATGTCGGGCCCAGGTCTAGTATAAAATTTCACAAACTATACTCGGGTTCATGTATTTTTGAGTCCGGATCCGAGATATCACCATACCGGGACCTTATAGGGTTTGGTATGGGTTAGGTCCGGGTAAACCCGACCCATTGACACCCCTAATGCTAATGTGAAAGTTTGTGTTTTACATATTGTTTTGTGAAATTTTTGTAGATAATGTCATGACGGATGACTCGGTTAGCATGGAGAATTGGCAAATATATACTAATGTTTTTTTTGTGCCTATCGAGTTTTGGAAAGATTGTTTTCTGTTTTTTTATAAAATCTGACCAGTACATATGTGATCTACATGCTTGGTTTTGTGGGAATCTACTTTTGGATCGTCTGATTCCAACACCAAGTTGGGTTTTTATATGATTCAAAAATCAACAGTCTATAATTTTAAAAAATATCCAATGCTTAAAAAAACAATTTTTTTTTTATAAAAAAACATGATCCAAATATAATTTCCAAGTAAATTGATCATGCACAACATATTTGTAGGGTCAGATTTAAAAAAAACAACCTGAAAACCCCTATCCAAGCTCGGTAAGCAGACGGTAGATACAAAAAGCATCAGGCACCTTTTCTCTGGTAAAAGCTACTAAAACTACCATTGTATACTATAGTTATGCCTGCTTTGATTCAAATTAAATAAATTGGTAAGTTTTTTTTTTTTTAAATTTTCCTGCTTTCTTTTTCTGGATGAGTATTTCCTACTATTTTTTGGATGAGTATTCTTGCTTCCTTTGTCAAACAGTAAGTATAGAAGCACCGGCCGAGATATATATGGACCCACCCTGACCCGAAAATCCCTAACAAGAGGGTTGGGTCAGGGTGGGCGAACTCCAGGGTGAGCACTGCCCAACCTAACATAAAAGCTGACCTCTCCCCCCCAAAAAAGCTTACCCACCCACATCTCTCTCCACACACACACACACACTAGAAACACGTAGAAGAGAAGAGGGAGGGGAGGAGGGTTGCTTCCGGGTGGGTGTAAACGCTCCGACCCCAATAGTGAGTTCACACCCTTTGGCTATCTTGGTGTCATGTACGGCACGATTTGTCCACATACAGGTGAGTAAACTAATGCAGCTAAAATTAGTTCGCATGCAGATGGAAATATACTGACAGGGTCGAATTAAGGCCATATCTTAGGGCCTCAAATGAAAAAAGCATATAACGCTTATATTTCAGATACTGGCTAAGGGCCTCCAATGAAACATCACACATGCATGTGCCTCAGGTCGAGGGCTTTCATTAAAAAATATATATATATATATGAAGAAATATGAGCCTCCAATTAGGGATGGCAGTGGACCGGGTCGGGGGCGGGGGACAAGGTCTCCACCCCCGCCCCATCTCAAAATCTGAACCACCATCCCTGCCTTGATGTATGGGGATTGGAGTGGCAATTTCTGACACGACCCGCCAACCCGACCCGCCAACCCGCCTCTTAGGCGGGTTTGGGTTGGGCTTAAGCCAACCCGTTTAATAAACGGGTCGACCCGCGTAACCCGTTTATTAAACAGGTCGGGTTCGGGTTGGGGGTATGCCAACCCGCCAACCCAGCTGACCCGTTTAATAAACGGGTTAGGCGGGTGGGTCAACCCGCCAACCCGCCAACCCGACCCGCCAACCTGTCTGCCAACCCGCCAACCCGACCCGTCAACCTGACCCGCGAACCTGAAAACCCGTTTACCCGACCCAACCCATTTATTAAATGGGTTGGTGGGTCGTGTCGGGTTACCCGTTTATTAAACGGGTCGGGTTCTTGTTTGCCACAGCCGGCCCATTTAATAAACGGGTCGGGTTCGGGTTGAGGTATGCTGACACGCCAACCCGCCAATCCGACCCGATTGCCACCCCTAATGGGGATGGATTTTAACCTCTACACCCGCCTCCATCCCCGTTTCAAGTCCTCCATCCCCGGTCCAAATGGGGGAGAGGCGGGGAGGGCCCCGTTTTCCCTCGGTCTATAGTCATCCCTTGAAGGATTGGAGACAGGGCAGGGTGGGGCAGGGCAAGGCGAGGATTATGATGGGGATGGAGCGGGGCAGGGGAAATCGTAAGTCCATCCCTGCATGGGGATAGATTTTAACCTCCGGTCCAAACAGGGTGAGGCGGGGCTCCATTGTCCCAAAGTCCACTGCCATCCGTACCTCCAATGAAATATGCCTAAGGCCTCAACTTCTCTTGAGCCGCCCTTGTATGTATAGAGCAATGCTAACCGTTGATTGGACAGCTAGATCAACGTAAAGATGGATCCCGTCACATGACACCTTCCCGTGGGGCTTTGGATAAAGTCTTTAATCTGTCGAGTCTTCGGCCTTTTCTTATGACAAATTGTTTAATGCAATAACTATTGGTGTCGAGTACCAATTGCAAGGTCTGTCACAAAGACACGTGGACATGAAGACCCGTGACACGGATTCGGCGCACAAGTTTGAAAAAAAAATTTGAAAGACAGCACACCGAAGTTTTGAAATTTTTAATAAATAAAAACTATTTTTTTAATACTTTAATATTAAGAATGAGGTTTTTATTGAAATAATACTTAAAATTATTAAAAAATATATATGTGTCAGATCGTGTCCACTCCTGTGACATAGATTACAAGAGGCAAATTCTTATCCTTCTTCAGTGGGGAAGTTTATATGGGTCGGTTGGATCCTAATTGGGGCGTGTGGGTTAATCGATATTCTCTTTTGGACCGGATAGTAGGGTTTCAAATGGATCGAGTCAGGTTGACCCAGTGCTGGATCTAACTTTCATTAAGCATGTTCAGATCCAGATCCAGATCCAGATCCAGATTCAACTTGGAATACATGTTAGCATTTTGGATCCGAGGCTTCGACCCCCTTTGATACTGGATCCACAGAAAATAGGTCAAGTATATTAGTTTTTTTGTGTTTTAAATAAAATGGATGGATCAGACCCGGTTTCAGCCCAGCCATGAACCTATTTATTTATCCTATTCCAATCCAGATCAGGCTTAAACCAGACATTATTTGTTCTGAATTCAACCCTCACTCAGATATGGTGAAACGGATCTGGCAATATGGATCAGATGAAGTTCAGAACCAGGTCAGAGCTCCAACCGCCCTACTTGATAAGATGGTGCCATGTAGATATGAGCACACTATATTCCGTATGCATGTAAGGATTACTGGATCCAGCCTAATTAATGGACATTTCCTAACCAGACAGATTGAAAATCTCATACTAAAACCAGATCCAAACGAGCTTAAATAACTAACAGGCTGAGTATCAGACTTTGTAATTGATTCAGATGTAAAGCTCTATACCAAATCCAAATCCAGTTACTATTCCGATGTTGCTTACGCTACCGAATCGAACTAAACGGAATCCTATTTGGTCGAATATCCGACTCGAACCCAGAACCGTTGACATCCCTAGTGTTATGTCGGCAGAAATAGACGTGGTAAACAAGTTAGAATTAATTGGATATAGATCAGGTTCTTGTTACTTAAAATAAAAGCAACACCACTGAGGTCAGCTCTGATCCGGACCCAGTTCATTTAAGCCAGAGTCATAAGAGCTTATCTATTATGGTCCCATATCCACTCAATTCTCTAACCAAACGAGTTCCATATTGTGGCCCAAACCCAAAAATATGCTTTCCTGCTTTGGGCTAAAGTTTGGGTCAGATCTCCAATCCATAGACAGACAGAAATTAGCTCTTTCTTATAGCTTAATTATATACCAACAAAGCAAGGCAGAAAGGTGAGCTCTTTCTTATAGTGACCAACACTCACCTATTAACAGTCAGGCATGCGCTATTTGTGAATTTCTATGGTTCCGGCAGTTTTAACCGGAAATAATGGCCGTTCAAGATAGCGCGGTAAATCGGAAAATATTGTCAAAATATTGGCGATATTTTTTACTATGATTCTACCCAGTATAGATAGTGATCAAATATGGTAAACATCATTACTCAATAAAAAAACATGAAAATCTAAGCTTTGAATTATGCTTTAGAATCTAAGATACCATTTGAAGGTCCGTGGTTGGTGCAATGTTAAAGGAGGGCGGACTAGGTGCAATCACATTGCACACTTTGAGTGTGCTGCTGCACCTGACCGCCCTCCATCTATGGAATACAACCTGTCAGTTGTGGGGCCCAACAGAAGAAGGAGGGCGAATCAGGTTGCACCTGATCTGGTAAAGTGCTCAAGCTGTCAATATTAAAATGAAAGGTTAAGTGGTGAGAATTCATCCAAAAGGCATAAGGTTAAGACTGTCTTTTACTCCTGCTGATGCACCGTAGAATATGAGACTGCTATCATCTATTTTAAATTATTATACCTTAAAATTTAAAGTCATCATATTAGTTTTGTGCACCTTGATGGGCAAAGAGAACTTAGGGTTTTTACACCAATGAGCTTGGGAGTGAGCAAGGTGGTTTTCCTTAATTGTCCAAAGAAAAAATAATAAATTTTTTTTGAACACCTTAGAAATGGTGCTTGAAGATCATTTGGCTGCACTCATGAATATATCATCAAAGCAAGTGGCTTTTATTTAAATGTTTAATCTAATATTAAAATACATTAAATGGATTCAACTTTACTAAAATGAGTAAAATACCCTTAAAATGACATTCTTAAAAAATGCTTGATTATTTTTTAGGTCAAAAATATCTTTGATAGATTCATAAAGGCATGTCTCGAATCGCGTTGGGATGGGTGTTTATGCATTTGGTGGTCCCAAGGTAAAATCTTGGTCAAACTACCTTAGTGGTCCTGTTTGGAATCTCGACGCTAAGATGGGTGTTTTATGCATTTGGGTTGGGAAGTGAGGCCCTTTTTCTCTTGTATTTACACTAAATCATGGATTAGCAGTTGCCACTTCTTCAAATGCATAAACTCCATAAACGCTTGCAGATTCTAAACAGGCCCAAAGTTACTTTTTTGAGAAAGGTGTTTAACTTTTCATGTTCCTCCAGGTTGAAAAGACCTATAATGCCTTAAAAAGTAACAATATATTTTTAAAAAATATGATTTTTTAAGGGTATTTTAATCATTTTAAACATTATTGAATGTAACTAATGTTAAATCCTTACAACTAGTTTAATGTTAGATAAATCCTTATATAAATAATAAATCTTTCCGTTGCAGGTATCGGACTAGGCCTCCAACCCAAATGATTTTTAAATTAGCAAATGGTATGTGCAATGCTGTAATCCCAAATTAACACTATAAGGCTATAATCAAGTAAGTTAATTGCAATTAAGTTAGTTTAATTGCATCATTAGTTACGTAAGGAAGTCTTTTTTTATGTGGAGATTAGAACAAACATCACTGACCATAAAGCAACTAAGAACCTGCAGCTTCTAACAAGAGGCATATATAAAAAAAAAAAAACTCATTTCAAAATGGTCACCACAAACTTGTACGGTTCATTCTACTAGGCCGTACGTACCTTATCTCTTAACAATTGCATAGTGAATACTTTGTGCAAACTTGTTCAGATAATTAGAAGTTAGCCTTTTGCTTTACACAAGAGATTTGTTAATCTATATTATATATCATAATCAACAAGTTCCAAGTCAACCATATGAGTGTGAATGATAAAGACTGCATAGAAGAATCATAAAAACAGCAAGGAGATAGTGATAAGCCTTCCTCTATAGGTAATGCTTATTGTCCAATTCATTACTACTAATCTTTCATTCTTTAAAGATGCAACAAGCTTTTTTTTCAAGTCAATGAGACAACCAACTTGTAATTGAGAAGTTCAATGCGTAATCACTTACCTCATGCAACTTCTAGAGGTCAATTCAAAGAATTTTGTGGTCATTGGGTCTCTCAAGAGAGCAAACTTAGCATACCTAGTGTAACTACTCATGCATTCTAAAGCATAGTCACAAACTTAGTTATCAGGATTTTCATGTCAAAGAAAATTATCAAGATAAAATTTGAAAATTTTTGTTTTTTTGTTTTTTGGAAAAAAAAATAAGTGTTAGATCAATATACCAAAAGGCCCAAATGTGATTAAAGAGTATAAATCGAAGCCCTTAAACAATCATGATCTTAACAATCCACCATGCTCCCTCATCTGACACCCTCGATGGCACATTCTATGATGGCTCTCACTTTGCTCTTAACTTTAAGTAACCTTTTTTCATATTTTTAAAATAGGCGATGTTTTTAATACATGTTTTTAGATTATATTAGTTTTTTAAAATTTCAATATTTTAAAAAAAAGTGGCTGTTATTTGAAGCACAAGCTTGAGACCAAAAAAATCAAGGACTAGACTGCTTAGACCTGATTGAATGTAGATATGGTACCAATTAATCCATGTTTGAAATCAAGTCTTGATTAAGATGCAACCAACACTGCCCCCACATGTACCTTTTGGAAAGTCTTTAGGTTCTTCCCCTCAGCCTCCTTGGAAATTGTTAAACGCCACACTAGCAAATAGCCATAATACTTTTGGTCAGGGAAATGAAAACCTACCCACTAGAGAACCTACCAAAACCTATCCATTAAGAAACATTTTATAAGATTTTTGGTATTTGTTCAAAATTCTAACCTTAGAGATGTGTTCAACATGATTGATTTACCAGAAATTGACACTTGATTCATGCATTTTGGATGAAAAAATGGTATTTAGAGCCTCAAAAAATTATGAAAACCGTAGGCCGTTGATTTTTTAAACCTTATAAAAACCTACCCATGCGCGCATCAGTAAGGTCAGAATTTAGAAAAAAATACTAAAAATTCGAGAAAATAATTCTTAGTAGGTAGGTTTGATAGGTTTTCTAGTGGGTAGGTTTTCATTCCTCCTTTCTCTTTTGGTCATACTCTTCACATTAAACATAAGTAGGGGAGCGTTTGTTAGTTACCTTTTGTCCCTAGAAGCAGATGGGCTATGTCACAAAGATACAAGCATGACCTGAGACATCACATGACTCGGACATTGGCTCCAGGCATTTTATCTCTTCTCAACAAACGAGTTTGAAATTACGGATTTTTTTAAATGTTTACTAACAAAACAATTTTAGATTTTAATATACAAAAATATATTTTTATACAAATATTTAAATTATGGATGTACGTGTTTGGGTCATCTCAACGTGTCATAGCGTGTCCAACCTGGTCACGAAGGACAAGCAACGTGTCCGTGTGACGCAGCTGTTGGGTCACACTGGGGGGTTGTTGATATAGTCCAAACAAAGAGAGGTAGTGAGACGAGACAAAAAGGACAAATGGGTCTTGATGTTCTTGGACAAAAATAGGAAACGCATGTTCCATTATGTTGATTTTATTGAGAATGGAGTTGGCTAAGACAGCCATAAAAAGTCATGGATTCTCATTCTCTCAATCATGGACTCAGTCGAGTCAACATAAATACAGCCATAGTGCTATATGGCCTTTGCTTGGTTCAACCAAGTCCAGCTTGACCAAGTGAGATGCATGGGCCATAAGCACTAGCTCATGTCTAGGTCTGAACATAGATCTTAGACCTGGCCCCCCAACCTGGTCTTTAGAAGTCCATTGACTTGTCAGGTCAAGCCAGGGACAGCTGGGGTTTAAGCTAACAAAATCCATATATATATCAAGGATCCTTGTCCTATAGAAAAGTTCACTACTCAACGAGGGCTGCAGTGACTCGTAGAAAATTTCTGCTAGAAGGAATGTGGAATAAATTTAATTTAAAAACAAAATCTTTTGACTTTTATAATATGTTTATCTCTATCACAGAAGTCTGCACTTAGCAACATCACCATTTCGTCATAGTAAACGTCATATCATCATCATCATATAGCATCACTAGTGTCCCCACTTAAGCTTGTGGTTGTAAAGTTAAAAAGCGATTCATTTTCCTATCAAAATGAACACTTTCTCATGTAACAACGAATTCAAACCAAAACACCGGATCTATTGTCTGAAGCCCATGGGAAAATACATCTAGTGAAGAGTATTTTCATTCCCATGAAAGTGAAAGGCCTTTCATGATAAGGGACCCAGATTTTAAAAACATCTTGCCAGCTCAGTCTTCCTATGAGAATGCGTTCATACTTCATATAAGGGGAGGTATGGAAGGTTTGCAACCTCAATGTAATCCTTTCCCACTATGAGTAAAACAAACATCAAACCAGGTGAAAAAGTGTCATGCTGGCACAAGTGAGCCCCAACTTTTCATACTTAAATCCATTCATACCTCCTCTTTGAAAATCTTTCACATGCTTTGAGCAGGTAGCACTTTTTAGACATACGTGATCATTTCATGTAAAGCCTTTTCTTTACATGGGAATATTGGAACAAACGAGGCCTTTGTGGGAAAGAGAGGGAAGGGGATGGCAGCTCCACAATTTCCACGAAAAATGCATGATGTTAAAGAGGTTGGGTATGAAAATTATCAAATTCAAATTTCAACTTAATTGGTTCTCTCATGGAATTGGGATTTGGATTCAATACTGGATCAAATAGTTACCATTCGGAAACTTTTAAATTCAGATTTTATCTTAAATTATAACTAATAATACCTAATCCAACTGATCTAAAATCAAATCTAATTTTAAAAGGTATAGGATTGATAAAAAAACCAACTTAATAGAATAAAAGTAAACATGAGAAACTAAATTATGTGGTACATTTCATATAGTGCAAAGCGAACATATTCGGGGTTGTTTGGATGACAAGTGTGCAGACTTGGTTTTTGTCAAGCCAGGTTTTGTACAAAACTCATGCTTTTGGCAAATTTGGCTTGCCAAAAACCAGCCTTAAGACTGTTTGGGTGACAAAAACCTGGGTTTTAGGTTTGGTCAATTAACATTTAGCTGGACACTACTAGGTTGATACCCAAAAGGCACTAGGGGAACACACATGGGATGGGTGGGATTAGGCTGCATGTGCAACCCAAAGCATGACTAGACCGACCTAGGTTGGGTCGAGGTTCCACCAGAACCAATGGGTCAACCAAGTCCAGAAGCCACCAAAATGGGTTCAGCTCGGTTGACTCATACAATCACTTGTGCATGGGTCAACGTCGCGCTAGTTACCAGCCTGGATCTGGCCAGGTTTAGGCTGCATATACATCCCAAAACATGATTGGACCCGAGCCTGGCCCAGCCAGAAGACTAAATCGTGTTGGATTGAGGTCTGGGCTAAAACTTCAATGGACACAACCTGGCCTCAAAACACATGTACCTGGGCTGGTTTTGGAGTCTCTTGGGACTTATTTTCGTATGATGTGAATAGAGTTTCATGGCAGTTTGCCACTGATGCCAACTCTCTTCCTTTATCCAGACTTGAACACTAATAAGGTTGAAACCGACGGAGTTGGGGCTGGCTTTTGAGTATTGGCCCAATACCTTCTCTCCTACCTAGCTGGTTCTATCGGTCCTAACCTGAGCATGAGATAATTTATTATGGTAGGATTGGGATCATCTATCCTCCATTTCTTAGCTTCAATCTCTAAAAATCACTGATTATTTTGTGTTCTCGTTTGTTCACTATCCTTTAAATCACGATCCAAGTTTAAGTTCAGTCTGAATATGATCGCTGTGATCTCAATCTCAGATTTGAGATCTAAGGTTTAGAAAAGCTACCTCTTCCCATAAGGCAAATGCATGTTTGGAGAACGTGAAATTCTAGCTCCAGTGGGATTTTTTTTTTTCACATTGATATCTCTTAATAGAAGGAAATTTCTGATAATTGGGAGGTGGGTGCATCATTATTGCGTGAAACATCTTTTGGCCTTTCTGGTTACAGTACATAATAATGAGGATTTTTTTTCAACTAAGAAAGCTGGTGTTAGGCATAGGGATGGCAGTGGACTTGGGAAACGGGCCTTGCCCCGTTTGGATCGGGGATGGAGGACATGAAACAGGAAATAGATAGGGGATGGAGATTAAAATTAAAACCCATGCAGGGATGGAGGCGGGGTTGGACTTACTCTTGGCCCCGTACATCTCATCCCATCCTCGATCCCCGTTAAGAAAATTACTATTATACCTTATATATATATAACCTTAACATAAAACCCTTTCTCAAAATCTCTCTCTTTTTTCTCTCCTACCTTTAATGAGCGGCATGAGCTCTTATTTCTCTCATCTTTTTCTTCAACCGGCGAAAGGATCGGAAAACGAGCCCCTGTTCTGCCTCGCCCCATTTAGACCGAGGTTATAGGACATAAAACGGGGAATGAATTGAGGATGGAAGTTAAAATCAAAACCCGTGTGGAGATGGAGGCAGGAATGAAGGAAAAAATTTTTGAAACGGGGTAGGAGTGGAGACCTTTCCCGGCCTCTGCCCAAGTCCACTGCCATCTCTAGTTAGGCAAACCCCTACCAGTTATACAACCATAACATTGGGATTCGAACTTGCAAAGTCCCAACACAAGGTGGCATGCCCTAATTGCTCTTGCCAGACAAGCTGAGCCCCCCCCCCCCGTTGGTATAGGTAATGAAGAATTGAGCATTGATTTTAGACGCGTTTAATTATAATGGCTATTTGGTGATGCAATGACAGGCAAGGTAGGTGGGCATAGTAAAACATCTCCAGGATTTTCTCTCCAAAGGAAAATCTTCTAATAAATTAAAAGTATGTTTTCCTGGAAAATAGTGATATATTTAAATTTTAAAATAAATAAAGAAAAAACATTAAAATATAAAAGATATTTAGAAAATATAAATATCGCATTATGACATGATAATCTCTAATATTTTCAAAGTAGATGATATTTCCAAAACATCACATTTTTGGGAATCATATAAGTTTTTGAAAATCTCATGATAGAACTGTGGTATTTTCAACAAAGCTGATATTTGTTTATCATGGTCGGGGCATAGAGAGGGAGAATGAGAGGAAGAGGATAAAAGGGGAAGTAATTTTGCTTAATTGCCAATTTGTCTTCACGGATAAACTAAAAAGTAAATGGTACCTGCTTTATATATATATATATATATATATATATATATATATATATATATATATATATATATATATATATATATATAAAGAGAGAGAGAGAGTAGAGCGTAGGTGCTTGCCATGAGTGCTTGATGGGTTTTTCTGCTCTTCTAATATTTTTTTTTGCGGTTTTGACACTATAAATGTGTTGGGCATGGTCAATTTATGAGGAATCCACACTTGGATCATGTGTTTTCAATGAAAAAAATGCTATTTGGAGCTTCAAAATTTTACAAAGATTTTAGACCGTTGATTTTTTGAACCTTATAAAAGCCCACCCATGTATCAGAATCAAACACTTCAAGAGTTGATCCCTATAAAATCAAGTACATAGATCACATTTGTACCATCAAAATTTAAAAATAAAAGTAAAAAAATCTGAAAAACCCCATCAAGCACATATCGCAAACACCTAATGTTCAAGCACCTACACTCTTCTCTCTCTCTCTCTCTCTCTCTCTCTCTATATATATATATATATATATATATATATATATATATATATTATATATATATATATATAGAGAGAGAGAGAGAGAGTGAGAGAGAGAAAGAGAGCTCTTTATTGAATAAGCTTGTTGACTCATACAATAATAACCATTGTTGTGAGAGGCTTACGCCTCAATACCTGAAGCGTACGCCTCAGAGGCGAAGTGCAAGCTCAAGATACTAAGGCGTTGTATGCGGTATTTGCAGGCTTGAAGTGCACGCTTCACATGGGTGAAGCGCATGCCTCACATCGAGGCGCGCTTCGCTTGTACTTCAAGGTCAAACCACTGCTGTAAGGTCATCCAGTCGGCGAAGATGTTGATGAGGTTGGCGAGGTCGAGCGTCTGCGAGAATGCCTGGATCCTCCGCGACAACGTCTGGTCGATGAGTCCCAAAGGGACGAACGATTGGGACAAGAGGGTGTCCGGGTGGGGGCTGCACCAGTTCTCCTGGTACAGAGGGTTGCTTGTTGATGGGTTCGGTGGGAGAGGCATTGTTGTTGGTGGTGGTTCTTGGAGTTGCGGCTCTTGAAGGAAAAATGGGTGGTGGCGATCCTTCTGCAGGTGGTGATGGTGGTGGGGCTGGGGGTCTTGAGGATGAGGTGGGTTTTGGTAGCCATTCTTTTTTATGGTTTTGGTTGGTGGTGGTGTGAGGGGTTTTGGTTCAGGGGAGTTGCATAATTGGGCAAATGGGGTGGGGGATGTTTGGATGGTGGGGATTAGGGTTTTGAGGTTTGCTTGGGGTATGGGTGGAAGGCGTTTTGAGGGGCTTTTGGTGTTTGGGGTCATGACTTTTTGAGTGGCGGTTGGGGACTTGGGGGAGTATCAAGTTTGTGAATCAGGTAGTGAACTCTAGACATATTGAGGGAACTCAGAGTTGGCTCAGTTGCCAAAGAAATTGCATTGTTTCAAGACTTTAAGCAATAGGATTTGAACTTGTTGGGATGTAAAATATATTTAAGATACAATCTTTATTATTCAAGTAGCATGTAAGAGTCGAATTGAGTTCAACACCTGTTGTTCATGTTCGGCTCACCAAACCCATTTTACTAGTTCAAACGAACTCTTTAAGAACTGAACATAAGCCCAACCACCGACCACTAGATGTGTTAATTGAAGTAGCTTCCTTCAGCTTTCATTTGGTGGCACTTGATCTTTACCACAAATTGTTGGATAAATGAGTATACGTGTGTGTGCATGTTGGAATTACACAACATTCTATTAGGTTTTGATCTCTCAACATATTAACATATGGTGACGTGAACTAACTCCTACCATACAAGCGGAGCCCTCGTATTCAATATGATTTCGTGATTGTAGATATAACTTGTTTTATCTTGCACTATGAGTCTAACTTAATTGTGGTTTACATGTGCATGCATATAAAAAAATGAATAATATGAGTTAATTATAGGAAAGTAGTTCTTATTTTATATTGTCATTTATTAGTAGTTTTTATTTAAAAATTTTATTATTTTATTAATATTATATATTTTATTATTTTGATCATGAAGCTTACGCTTCAACACCTTGAGGCTTACGCCTCGCTTCATAATAGGCTCAACGCCTTGCTTCGCCTCATCACATTTAACAACCTTGATAATAACCAACGGTGCCTCCCACCATCTGATGGGAGTAGTTTACAAGTCACCATGTGATGCACAGTTGCAAGTTCGAACCCCACTGGTATATGGGTGGTTGAACAACCGCCTGGTAGGGATGTCTTTGGTTCGCACCCAGGTGAAACCAGACCTGGTCTCAATTTTCAGGTATGGTATTAGGTCTAGACCCGAGTTTAATTAGACCCACCAAAAGAGAAATCATACCCAGACCCGATAAAAACTACATGAAGCAAACCCGGGATATTTTTATCATTTTTTTATTGAAAAATTGAAGGTCTTAATTGGAACTCGGGTCGAGCCCAGGTCTGGTATAAAATTTCACAAACTATACCCGGCTCCATGTATTAACCACTATACCGGGAACCTATAGGGTTTGGTAAGAAGAAGAGTAGGTCATGCTGAACATGAGCGTTTTTGCTCGTGGCCATCCGATTTGCATTTTAAAAAGCTCAAAAGTGGACAAAACTATGTGGCATTCATCCAAAATGCAAACAGAAGGCCACGATGTGGGCATGAGCAAAAACGCTCATGTTCAGCATGACCTGATCTGCTTCCGGTTTAGTACGGTCCGGGTAAACCTGACCGGTTAACACTCCTACCGCCTGGTAGTATGATATGTCCCGTCTATGTTGGCGCTAAAGGCTGTTTGTAAAATGGAGCGGGCCCTAATTCCCCAAGCTCTGTTACGGAAAAAAAATCACACAATAACCTAACGCGTAAGACACGTAGATCAAGATAAACAGGGAAAACAAACTATTACTTATTACTGCATGTTAAAAGAAACATACTCATTTTCAGTTACGAGGCAAGGGCACGTTATCTTAGGAGATAACGACTGGTATTTTAAAAGATAAGCGAATGATTGATTAATAATTTGCAAAAAGGTGGCTTGAAATCTACTACTACTGGTGCTTGGCAAGATGAAAATGAACAATCGGCTAAGCTCTGATCACTCGACCGGTATAAGCATTATGTAGTAAGAAATATATTTTACATCATACATATAATAAACAACGTATGTTGAACTGTTTGATTTGCGAAAAATACGTTTCATGGTAAAACATTATTGCATCTTGCTCTGAAACTGTTAAGTTGTAACACACACACACACACACACACACACATATATATATATATATATATATATATATATATATATATATATATATATATATATATATATATATATAATGAGTAACCTGTGTGTCACCGTTGATCACGTGCAATCAAACTGCAATGCTTCATCGATTTTTTTTATGTGCTCATGAGATTTAGCGGCGGTCTTGACCATCGCTAAATCTCTGGGCAGAAAATGAGAATTAGTGGCAGTTCAGAAAAAAATGTGTGGCATTAATTACGATGCGCTTTCGACCGAGTTTGAAGGAAAACCCATTCGATCATACGAGTTTTTCTATATATAATAGTATTTATAGTGTTGTAATAGAAAATACCTATTAGAGGTATTTCAGTCTTTTCACAGTATTGTAATAGGCTATATAGTCTTTTATAATTTTTTTCTTTATTTTTGTAACTTAGTACTTAAGTTGTAAGCTTAAGGGCATTTAGGTAATAGGCCCATAGTGTGGTTGGGACCTCTCCAACTGCTCTATTTCCAACTCTTGGGAAGGTCTCAATGGCTCTATGTTGTGTGCGCATAAATATGGATGTTCTCCCTCTCATAAATTCAATTGTTTCTCAAGCATTTATTTTTCTATATTTTTTACTTTTTGTTTTAGCCCCTAAGTAGCTTATGTGATTGTGTTTGTATTGACCACATAAGTGGTCTTGATTGTGTATGTTCTTGTATTCTTGGATGCCCATAAGATACACCTACTTGGACTCCCTTTTTAGTTTCATTAACTGTTATCATAGCCTTGTGCTCTTGGATTGTAACTTGCACGTGAAAATCAAGAGGAAGCTCATGAGATTGATGGAGCGTTGGTTTGTTGCTTACGGAAGCCCGACATCAACTTTCTTCAACACTTTCTTGTCATCTTTTTCTTAACTTCTTTATTCTTCTTTCCTCTCATATTTTCTTTTCTTTCATGGCCGACAAGGAAGTTGTAACAGTTGTTTCCATAAAACTTGATTATACCAACTACAATATGTAGGCCACCACAGTAAAAAGAATCTTAGTCGAAAAAAAATTTGTGGCACTTGGTTGATGGTTTTACTCTAAAACCTCAACCTAATATTACAAGGCTGTGGGAGAAGATAGAACAACTAAAGAGGAGACCCTAAAAGGAAATGAGAGAGATAAAGCTCTCTTAGATTAAAAAAATAACTCTAAAGCATGGAAAGTAAGTTATGCTAAAGTGTTCTCTCTTCATAAGAAGTATGTGTGAGGAGCCATGTGAGAATATCTTAGAATTTGAAAGAACAAATGATATTAAAAATGAATGAATGAAATTATTTTTTGGCAAATTTTTTAGCCTGTTTTGCTATGCCATGCTTTTTTATTTGATCCTAGATTTTCTTGTCCCTATATGTGTGTATGTTTTTGAAAGAAAGTAGACGTGTGGTTTATAAAAAGACAAGTTATAAAAAAAAATGGGGATAAATTTTGGATGTCGGTCATCACAAGTCATATGTCAACTCATCTGCGTCTTCTCCCAAGTGCATGCAGTGGCTACTGTTGAGCGGCAGCCTCCAAGTCAGGAAGGTCTGGTATTTGTAATGGAGGCATCCCACGATACGATTTTGACTTAGAGACATGAAAGACTGAGTGGACGCACGTCCTCTCTGGTAGATCGAGATGGTACGCTACATGGCTGATACGCTCCATCACTGAGTATGGCCCATAGAACCTGTGGAGGAGGTTGTGCTGCCAAGCCTGACAAACTGTCATTTGTCTGAAGGGAAGGAGCTTGAGTAGGAAGAAGTCACCTACCTCAAACACCCTCTATTTGTGCCACCTATCATGTGCTTGCTTCATGTGGTTCTTGGTTGTGGTCATATACTGTCAGAGAATCTGCAGAAGCTTGTCTCGCTCTATTGTCGTAGCTCTCGTAGCCCCTCCAACATAGGTTGCGATAGTCGAAGAAATCCTGCCATAGACTGCCTGGAACAGGCTCATCTGGATGGCCGAGTGATGGCTCATGTTGTAGGACAATTCCACCCAAGGTAATAGTCATAACCATAAGTGAGGGCAATCCCCAACAAAAGCCCGCAAATAGTCCTCCAAACAGCGGTTGAGGACCTTAGTCTGGCCATTAGTCTAAGGGTGATATGTGGTGCTCGTCATCAATCTAGTACCATGCAAATCAAAAAATTCAGTCCAAAACATGCTTATGAACAGGACATCTCTGGTCAACAAGTCGAGTTTGGGTTGGATTCAGGTAAAATTAGACCTGACTCTAATTAGGTTCCGACTCAAATTTAATCAAATCCATCATGAGAAAAATTATACCCAGACCTGATAAGAACTACATGAACCAGACCCAGGCCATACACGGTAAAACAATATTTTTATCATTTTACATTAAAATTTGTGGGTCTTAATTGGAACTCAGGTCGGGCCCAGGTCTAGTATAAAATTTCACAAACTATACTCGGGTTCATGTATTAATCAGACCTTTGGGTCCGGATCCGAGATATCACCATACTCGATCGTTATAGGGTTTGGTACTGGTCGGATCTGGGTAAACCCAACCCATTGACACCTCTAACGCTAATGTGGAAGTTTTTGTATTACATATTGTTTTATAAAATTTTTGTAGATGATGTCATGACTGATGACTCGGTTAGCATGGAGAATTGACAAAAATATATTAACTAAAGAATATGGTAAAAGCGAGTAAGGGGTAGGTGCCTGATGTTTTTTTGTGCCTATTGAACACTAACAATGGTGTGTAGCACACCATAATCGAAAGATGTCTCTCACAAACACCCCTACCAATGTCTTGGTTGTGTACCGGTGTGCCAGTGCTATAAACTACCCATATTTGGATAGTCTGTCTACTACCACGAAAATCATTCTTGTTTCCTGCACCCTCAGAAGACCATCGATAAAGTCCATCAAGATATCCTCCCAAACCCTTTATGGCACCGACAACGCCTGCAAAAGTCTGGTCAGAGTTGTTGTGACATACATCACAACTAGCCACAAACTCTCAGACCTAACGCTTCATGCCGACCCACTCAAACTCTTATCGCACCCTAAAGTAGGTGCATTGTTACCCCTCATGTCTCGTTGTGGGAGTGCAGTGGAATTTCTTTGTGAGGGTCCTGGTCAGTGAGGAGTTTATCGATACTACAATCTGCCCCCCTCAGGTCAACAACGTACCCTGCCTCAGATACTCGAGCAACTCATCACAGTCATTGCATCACCTCTTGTATCTTTGCACTTCATTTGTACGCTCGAGCCAAGTCCTCCAAGAATGAAACGGTCACTGTAGAGAAGTTGAACAACACGAGCTCCTCCTCTTGCCCTCTCCTGGACAGGGCATCTACTACATGATTGTTGGCCCCTTTCCTATACTAGATCTCAAAGATGTAACCCAACAACTTGGAGATCCATTTCTGTTGTAGAGTGGTGATCCACTAATCTAACATGTGTTGTAGGCTCTTGTGGTCGGTGTGAACAACAAAACAATGATTCAGCAGGTAAGGTCGCCATTTGTTCACAGCGAGGATGATAGCCATGAACTCCTTCTCATACGTTGAGATACCCTTCTTTACATATGCTATCACCTTACTGTAACATGTGATAGGGTGTCCTCCCTAACTCATAACTGCCCCCACCCCTAATCTGAATGCATATGCGTCTCCACCTCAAACTAAAGAGCTAGCATAGGGGTGGTACGCATCAACTGCTTCAGGCTCTCGAATGTCTGTGTAGTTATCTTTGTCTAAAATGCTCCCTTTTTAAGGAGTCACATCAACTCATACGCAAGTTGGAGAGCAGGTTGTATGTTCCCCCCAGAACACGGGGCCGCCTGTTCGGGGTCCGAATGAGTGCCACGTTGGCAGTCATTCGACTGTTTATGTACGGAGGAATATCTTGGGATCTGCAATATTTCATCATACACACTCAAACAGCTGAATGAGTGCCAACGTGGCACTCATTCGGACCCCCGAACAGGCGCCCCCGTGTTTCGGGGGGAACATACAAGCTGCTCTCCGCAAGTTGTGCATACCCGCACACAAACTTTCGATAGTAGCCTGTCAACCCAAGAAACCCTCGTAGGCCCTTTAGGAACTTCAGAATCATCCACTGTTGCATGATAGTTATCTTTTTAGTATCCATCTGTACCCCACTAGTTAACACCACGTGCCCCAAATACTGGACTCGGCTCTATCTAATGCTATACTTCAACCTCTTGGCGTACAATTGATGTTGCTTGAGAAGTCACAATACTGTCATCATGTGTTGTATGTGTGACTCCCAACTACCACTGTAGACGAGAATATCATCGAAGAAAACCAGGGCAAACTTCTAAAGGTAAACTTAGAAGATGTCGTTCATCAATACCTGAGAAGTGATTGGAGCATTAGTCAAACCAAAGGGCATGACTAGGAACTCATAGTGTTCATCGTGGCTATGAAAAACATTTTTGTGTACATCCTTGAGGGTCATGTGTATCTGATGGTATCTAGCTTTCAAGTCAAGCTTAGAGAAGTATCACTGAGATGGGGTATTTGTCATTCATAGTGATATCTTTTAGGACTCTATAGTCTGCACAAAATTACCACATGACATCCTTCTTCACCAAAAGCACTAGTGAAAAATAGGGTGTCTATTGGAGCAAATCATCCCAAACTACATCATCTCTTGTTCCAACCATTCTATCTCTGTTTTTTGCACTTGGGCGTACCAGTACGATCTCACATTAGTTGGTTTGGCTCCCGACTCTATCGATATTATGTGGTCATGGCTCCTCGCAGGTAGTAGTCCTTGTGGCTTACTAAACATTAATTTATACTTTGTCAAGACTTGCTCCAATTGTGGGTGCATTTTTGTTTGCACCTCTATTGTCGTACCATCGATCACCATCAAATATAATTGCGCATCTCCCTGCTTGAGGACTTAGGTCATCTGGCATGTCTCAGTCTTGGAGAGAGGTGCTCAAAGTATTACGGCTAGAGTGATCCTCTCCCCCGCATGTTGGAACTCCATTGTTATGTCTCTAAAATTCCACTATGTGTTGCCTAATGACTGGAGACACAACATTCCTAATGCCACATATGCCTCCTTCATCGAAAACACAAACAAGTCGACTATAAAGTGGTGGCCCTACAACTGTAATGGGTCCTTTGGGTAGCGAGCATCGCATGTCAGCTTGCTTTTATCTCCCATAATCATGTTGAAAGGTGTTTGTGGAACAAGAACACACTTTGCTTTATGGGCCATCTTCACACTAATAAAGTTGTGCATTGACTCATGTCTATCTGCACAAATATGTTCAACTTCTCAATCACACCATGTACCCTCGTAGTCTAGGGCACCTCTACTCATGCGAGGGCATGATAGAAGATCTTTGGAGTCTCGCCAGCCTGATCGTTTGTCTTTGGCTCAGCCTTTGCACCCTCTTCCTCATCATCCTTAATGTATGAGTCACACGTACAAATAAAGTAACTTGCACTTGTGCCCTAGATGCCATACCTTATCGCAACTGTAGTAGAGGCCCTTCTTTCGCCTCTCTACCATCTGCTCGTGGGAGATTATGTGAGTCTCGCATCACTTTTTCTGCTCAGGACTCGTGGGAGCCTTCCCTGCCTTGGATGTTGATGTGAGCCCTACCAGCGTGTTTGGTCTATTTGTCCTACATGACCTACCCTCTATTCGGCTACCTCCCATCGTCGTGGTTGATTGTAACCATCTACAGCTTCTCCTCTACTAAATGAGCTAACTCGAATACCTGTTGGAGGCTAATTGGTCATCTTGCTTGCACCTCAATCTAAATCTCTCACTTCAGGCCAACTATGAAAGTACCTGTCATTGTGGTTTTCGACCAGTTCATCACCAAGGAACTGAGACTCTCAAACTCTACCTAATATTGTACTATTGTCTCTGCCTCAACTTCGAGAGGGTCACATCATGGTTCACAAAGATGGACAGTCCAAAGTGCATTGTCAATGCCCTCGAAAACATCCTTCGGTTTAGTGTCTCGTTCATCCTCTTAAACCATTGGTACCAGTGTATCGCCTCCTCTTCCAAGTGAATAGAGGCTACATGTATTATATCTTTCTTTGGGGTATAAGCCACTCAAAAATATTGCTCAACACAAAACAACTAACTTGTAGGGTTGTTCTCCAAAAATTTTAGGAACTCTAACCTCAAGTGACAAGTCTGGTAGGGTCCACAGTCTTGGTTATACCCTGCCATCTCTGGTCTAAGTTTGTCCTAGTGTGGCACCCTCTACAGTTGATCCATCCCTCTCAGGAGCTGTTGATATCTCTCGTTAATATTGGCATTTATTCCCTATGCTCGCTCATCATCCATCACCAATTGTGTACTGATGGCCACCATCTTGTGGTTCGTATATGCTATCAAATCTATGAGGTCTACAAGTCCACTGCGGGTTTGCTCGATACGGAACATGTGGTTGCCATGTTAATTTGCCCTAAGCTATGTGACCACTTCTTATGCTCACATCATGGTCGTCTTTGTAATTTCTCTCACTAGTAAAGGGTCAAACTTGGCTAGTCTACAATACTATATTGTCACTAACTGCCAAACTGACACCTATAATAAAATGGCCAATCTTTGAAATACAAATCCAATAACATCCACCACCACTGACGACAGTTCGTGTGAATTCCTTTCGCCAAGTGCACTCTAATATACCCCCAATCTCCAACTCCTCAGATTACGTACCAACAATGATGACTCATCCGAAATTACAAAAATTATATTTATCTATCCAACTAAATGACCCATACTATTCAAAACAAAGAAATCCAAGAACTAGTGGCACCTAGATTCATTCGATTCAGAGAGGCTGTGATGAACTAATAGAAGTTCAAAGTCAACTAATCGGAGGAGCGGGGTACAAGAGCATCGAGAGGGAGTGTGTGGTGCATAGGGATAAAGTAAGAAAAGAGAGAGAGAGAGAGAGAGAGAGAGAGAGGTGGCAGGAGGTGTTAGCCCATCCCGTTGAGATAAAGAAAAAAAGAGAGAGAGGGAGAAAGGGGGGGGGGGGAGAGAGAGGTCATGCGATGGCAGCAGGGGTTGCCCCATCCCGTCGAGATAAAGAAAAAATGGCCAGAGAGAGGGGTCAGTGTTGGTGGTGGTCTGGATGGGGGGACAACAGTGGGCTTGAGATCGACATAGTGTGTGTGTGTGTGTGTGTGTGTGTGTGAGAGAGAGAGAGAGAGGAGGAGGAGGAGGATCAACGATCGTGGTAGGCGGTCGGGCAAATGTAGGTCGCTAGGAGGGATTAATGGTGGCGACAAGCAGTCAAGCAAAAGCATCATCTCGTCTTCTTCTTCTTCTATTGTTCTTCATTGAAGCCCCTCTTGTGGTTGTCTCATTCATCCACCACGAGGGATCAAGGGCAAAGATGAGAGAGAGAAGCAACATGGCGAAAGCAAGATCTCAAAAAGGGTCCTCCTAGTCTGTGATAGAGAGAGAGAGAGAGAGAGAGTGTTGGATCTCTGACGAGGTTCTCTCTCTTCGCTGGTCGACACTCTCGTTCTCGGACAACTGGGCAATATGGGACGACTATGTTGCCATGTCAGATGTCGTCCTCACTGCCACGTAGCAGATCTGAGAAAATTGGGATATGTGGCTCTGATACCAATGATAGGTGGTCAATCTTGGGATCTATGCCTTATCAATTTTTTTGAAAATCATGAAGAGTTTGGGCCCTCGTTGATGCATTTTTGAAGCTCAAGAATCGTGGATGCCATAATCGGAGGTAGTGGGTTCAACCAAAAGGAGATTCTTAATCCCAATGATTGTACCCTCAAAAAATGAAAAATATGCAAAAAAGGGAATAGTGATCTTAGAGGAGAGAATTTTTCAAAAACATCCAAGATGCTCCATTTTGGGGCTAAGTCCTCAATATATAGTCTTGGGGCAGATCGAGTCTAGTCTGGGTCTGATTCAGTACAAATATATTCAAACCAAAGCAAATACATATTGGTCTAAGATGGATCTGATTTCAAACAAACCAAACCAAATAAACAAGTTCAAAAGTCCACCAAATACCCGACCCAGATACACACGGGTTCAAACAAGAAATGGATATGATTGATCCGAACAAAAAGAAAAATTCAGGTCGATCTGTAACAAATTTCAAAAAGCATTTGAAAATTAATGAGATTTTACACTAAAGATCTTTTGCAAACACCCCTCAACAAAATGGATTGGTATAACAAAAATATAGACATATTATAAAAACTATTAGAACTCTGCTCATTTCAAAAAATGTTTCAAAAGAATTTTATGTTGAAGTTGTTCTTACAATTTGCTTATCTTATAAATAGAATTTCTTCCGCCAAACTTCAAAACATTTCACCTCTTGAAAAACTTTTAATGATTACTCTATATTGAAGACTTTTGGTTGCAAATGTTTTGTTTTAACTAACAAAAATAACAAATTATCCCTTAAAGCTATACCTTTCTTTAACTGTGCTAGTTTGAGCTTCACTTAGTAGGTTTATGAACCAAAATTTATTATTTTCAATTTTAAAAATATAATTTTTCACAAACGAGCCAACTCAAGCTTGGCTTGTTTAACTTGGGTTTGCCATGAATTGAAGCTCAACTCAACTCACCACAAAAACTAGTCGAGCTTGAACACATGATCTATTCAGTTTGTTTGGCTCACTTACCAGACCTACCTCTTGTCCCGACTGACTCGGTCCAACTTAGTTAGGGGGAGTTTGACTCTGCTCTTTGGCAAGGTTCTCGTATGTAGGGATGCATACGAGCCAAGCTCGTGCAACTCGGCTCAATGCAAAATATATCTATCTTAGCTCGGAGCCGAGCTTGAATGGATTTGTTCAGACTCGACTCGGTTCCGAGCTCGAGCTGAGCCCAGCTTCAAGGCATTCCAAAAAAATTGATTTTTTAAAAATATTGTTAAAGGTGGATTTTGAACACAAACCTCTCTCAAGATTTCCAAGTAACCCACCACAGCTTACACTTTAGGCATTGACACCCAAAATAATGTATACACACTAAAAGTACTCTATATTAACAACAGAAAAAGTGAGTAAAAAGAATTGCAAATATATTATCTATATACTTGTATTTGAGCTTACTGGGCTCGATAGGCTGATCAAGCTCGGCTCGTTTGCTCGTCCGAGCCTTAGAACCATATTCAAGCTCAGCTCATTTAAAGCATGGACAAGCTTCAAGCTGAGCTTAACTGAGTCAAGATTGAGCCGGTTGGTTCGTTGTGCATCCCTACTCGTATGTATGCATTTGAGATTCCTGAAAACCATATCTGAGACATGTAACATTGCGGTCCAATTCAAACCTAATCAAGGTTCTCTAGACCAGGTAATTGGACCTAGTCAAAGCCCTTTTCTAACCCAAACTAAATTCATATCACCAGGCATGAGCCTAACTTCAAGCCCACTTGAAAAATGGGCGAGATATGGTTCATACGATATGCACCTGCCTGGGTGCCTAAACTCAAATGAGCCTAGGTATGGAAAACCTGGATAGATATGGACCTACATTGGGTTTTCTTCTTTAAACTCAGATAACTCTTTAGTAATAAGAAAAACTACACAAGCACACATGGGAAAGTAAACGGTTTGGATTCGGTTTGGCTGTAGCCTTTACTAACTCCGACACAGTCGGATTTAGATTCAGAGGAAAAAAAGATAGAATTGAATCCAGATTTCTACATGTAGTTGGATTAGGATTTCTGTCGGATTCAGGTATCTGCTGGATTCGGATGGGAAAATCCCAAACAGAATATGATCACAATTATTAATCGGATTGGATTGGGTGCAAATCTGATCCATTGACATCCCTAGACACGCATGCACGTGCAGAGATACATACTTAAGAGGTAAATAAAATTTTTCTCCGTAAGCATTAAAAGATAAATAATTTTAATCCAAGAACTATAGAACCCTAACCTAATATATATATATATATATATATATATATATATATATATATATATATATATATATATATATATATATATATATATATTAGGTCCCATTAGGAGTCCCTAAGAATCATACTTTGAAGTATTTTTTGCTCAATCTGAACCATGTGTTTATCATTGCTTATTTACTACCAAACTTTCTTTCTTTTTTTAAAAGGCAAGCTGGGGTTAGGCAGATCACCACCACTTATTATTCAATGTACCCACTGGGGTTTGAACCTGCAACGTCCCAACCACAAGGTCTAATGACGGCTCCTACCAACCACACGGGTAAAAAAACAAACTTTCCTTCAAATTGATTTGATGCAAAAATGTAAATATTTCATCATCAAATTTTAGTATAATATCAACTATTGATGTTTTCTTATCTTTTTAAAATACACATCTAAGCATAAAACTTCTTAATCAAATACATGTTTCCTAATGAGTAAACAATGATAAACACATCTAATGATACAGTTCGAACAAAAATATTTAAGTACGATTTTTGGAAGGTCCTAACGGAACCTAATGAAAAAAAGGTAGGACCGACCCCCTTCTCATATGAATATATCTATCATTTATGTGGTCAGATTAAGTCAATAAATCTTGAACCTATGATTTTCAGCTCAATAGTTCCGAGTATCGTCGAACAACCCTAGCAGCATTTCTTGACTGCCGCTAAAGACGGGACGAGATCAGCAGCGCAAAATTTGTCTGATTTGTGTGTCAGACATTTCAGGTGTTTGATGATACACCCTATATATATATATATATATATATATATATATATATAGAGAGAGAGAGAGAGAGAGAGAGTAATGAGTTCGTGCTAAATGAAACGTGCTAAATGAGTTTTTCAGGGTTTTTTATTTTTAAATTCTGACCGCACAGATGTGATTTATGTACTTGGACTTTATAGGGATCAGCTCTTGAAGTATTTGATTTTGACACATGGGTAGGCTTTTATAACATTCAAAAAATCAATGGTCCAAAATCTTTATAAATTTTTGAGGCTCCAAATATCATTTTTTCATTGAAAACACATGATCCAGGTGTGGATTCCTCGTAAATCGACCATGCCCAACACATTTATGGGGTACGAACTGCGAAAAAAACATCGGGAATAGTAGAAAACCCATTCAACACATTTCATTTAGCAGACCCATTTCTCTCTCTCTCTCTCTCTCTCTCTCTATATATATATATATATATATATATATATATATATATATATATATATGCCCTTTATATTCTCCATATTTTATGAAACTATGAGGTCTAGTAATTCCAGCAACCAAACTACTAGATAACCTTATTGAGGAGCATGCTTGATAATCTTTTTCACTTTAGATACAGTTTCTATGTCCACAGATAGCATGAAGAAACTATGAATCCTGCCACTGCACTTTAAATTTTTACATGGAAATACGTGCTTTCTTTGGTTTCTGTATATGCAGAGTCGCAGACAGTATGTTCGGTTTGTGAAATTGGAACTTCAGTCCGTGTAACTGAGAAATTTGCATGGTGAATTATATGCAACAGGGAAAACATATTCAACAAAAGAAGCTAGGAAGGTGCATTTATGGGCCTAACTGAAGAATGTGTGCCACAGGAACGCAAATGCCCTGGATCAAAACCAAAAGTTCAATTCCATGAGCCAAAGATATACAAAAACGATGGTTACCACAGCTACCAAAAAGCCATAGCAGCAGACATGATAGGATGCCTCTGTAACTTAGGCAAAGCATCATAATATCAGAGTGCACCTTTTTAAGTGCTAACATGTCGACAAATTTTATACAAGCTCAGAATTTCATATTCCCAGTGAAACCAACAAAATCTCAACTAATAATGTTAAAAGGGAAAACATCTCAATTACCTAAAGCCTGATAAGAGTTCAAGTTGTCATGGAGGCAATCCATCTGATGATACTGAGAAAGCTTGTCCCTCAGGATAAATGCACTTTTGTCCACAGTGTGGCAGAATTGTTGCCTGTACCCTGTGTCATGATGGTGGGACAGGGGCAGCTCATCTTGCACTTCATCCTCCATGTCAATTATGATGTTGTGAAGCAAGCAGCAAACAAGAATTATTCTTGGTAGTTTGTGTTTGTCTGGTCTCCACATTACTCCTTGGACTATCTTCCACATCTCCTTCAACCTTGCCAATGCCCTCTGTGCAACCATTCTGGTAGCATAATGCCTCCTGTTAAACTCAGTTCTGCAGACTGAGAGGTCCTTACCTGGATAAGGAGTGACAAGCCAGGGCAGTAGTGGAAAACCCGCATCACCAACAATGTATTCTCTCACATGGAATCCTTCTGGCAGCTCTATCTTCATCCCATTCAGCCGCTTACCTTTCTCGCACAGTTTGAAGAAGCCAGAGCTTTTAAGTAGATTGGAATCATTCACGCTTCCTGGCCAACCAGTTACAATATCTCTGAACCTCATCTCTGGGTCTACGATTGCCTGCAAGACCATGCTGTAGTTCTCCTCATGATCATACCACATCTTTGATGCTTCCACTGAAGGCAGACTCATTACAATGTGGGTGGTGTCTATGGCACCACAACAGTTGGGGAGTCCACGGATTTTTAAAAACTTAGCCTTTAAGACATTCATCTCATCGGGATTTGGCCATCTGAGGTGATGGAGACCTCTTTCTTCCATGGCTTCTACAAAGCGCCAGGTCACTTGGGAAACTACAGACGCGCTAACACCAAAGAAGTCCCCGACGTTTAGTAAAGACTCCCCTGAACTTAGTCTTCTCAGTGCAATTGCTACTTGATCCTTTACAGAGAGCAATCTGCCATCTAAGCTAGTGAAGCTTGAATGTTTGGCCATTAGGTCTCCTCTCACAAGGGAACATATGTAGTTAAATGTCTTCGTTGAGACCTTGAAGACAGACTCAAACTTGTTAGGTCCATTTGCTAGTGCTGGAGGTCCTGGTAACCAGAGTCAAAAGCAAAATCAGTGACAGAATTTACAGAGCCATCCATCAATCAAATTACTCAAAACCACATTGAAAAGAAAGGCAAAACCTGCAGAAGTAATAATGTTATAGTTTTACAAAGAGGAAGGCCATCATTTGAATGGATGAAATAAGGACAAAGAATGCTGAGAATGAGAACAATTAAAGAATGATTAATGTTTGTATACTCGTGGGTAAGCAACCCCATAGGAAATAACCACAATATTTTTTATTTTTTAATACTTTTTGCACATCTAACACTCCAGATGTGATCTACATGTTTGGGTTAGTAGAAATTGGTGCCTGGATCATGTTACTTCAACGTGTAAGATTTAGCTGGGGTTGAAAACTCAATGGCCCACAGTGTACCAAGTTTTCAACCCTCATAAAATCATATTTTTACTTCGAAAAAGACAATCCAAGAGTTGACTCCTATTTTGACCATGCTGAACTCATGGGGTTAGATTTGGTCACAACAACCTCCCAATGGGAGTTCCAACAAGGGGGTTCCTTACCCACGAGGGCACCAAATAATTTCCCATGCTAGGAACTAATAGCATCCTGGATTAAAGCAACAGCAGCAAGCACTTTGACACAGCATTATTGCCCCATTACAATTTAAATTGAAATCTTTAATTTCAGTAGATACCTACCCCTGAATA
Source organism: Nuphar pumila (assembly GCF_984573655.1). NCBI lineage: Eukaryota > Viridiplantae > Streptophyta > Magnoliopsida > Nymphaeales > Nymphaeaceae > Nuphar > Nuphar pumila. The sequence goes on along the minus strand of NC_143252.1, from coordinate 27,766,011 downwards.
TTAGGAGTAGAACCTTAGAAAAAGAACAAAAATTGCCATTGTGACTTCAGGAAATGAATGCATGCGAAAAAGCAAATATCTTTTAGACACAAGAACAAAAAGATAAAAAACAAAAATAAAGATTTGTCATCAAGTACTGCAGAAACAGAGATATGAAGAGGCAACTAAAACCAACATGTGTAACTGTCTGCAGGTACACATGCAGAGAGAGAGAGAGAGAGATCAAAAATTGAAAACCTAGCATTATGATACAAATCTTCAGGGGATCACTCTAATCATCTTTTCTTCTAGGGAAAGCAGAAGCACATATTTCACATACAAGCAATGTGCTGTGTATTTATTGTTAACACTATATTGAACACTTATGATGGTTTTGGTTGTCTTTTTCAGTTCTGTTAAGATCAATTTAAAATTATGAAGTTTCTGCAACCTGGATTGCTTGACATTGAATCATATTAAGATAATGTTTCTTAAAGAGTGACTGACATGTCCAACAGTTGTATATAACTTCAATTCTTATGCCTAAGAAAAAGTCTTTTTAAAGAAGTTGAAGACACAATCAGATATGCCAGAGCAGGGATGCAAATGGGTTGGATCCAGGATGGAGGTTTTACAAGTTTTTACTGTTTGGGGTCTGATCCAGATTTGAATCTCCATGTATTTAGTTGTTCCAGTTCCAACCCGTTTGCATCTCAGGACTCCATCATTTCACCCTCCTTCATAAAGGGCTCCACAGAAAGGACTGCAATATTGATGTGACTACCTTTCAAAAGTTCACAAACTGTGATCTCCAAAAGTTACAGAATTACCAGCCTTACAGAATAGAAGTTAAAGGGATATAGTGGCTTCTATGTCAGATATTGTAAGAAATACCACAAACTTCACCTTCACAAGAGACTAATCAGAAGCAACTTTTTAATATATTCTACAATCTTCAGTAATTTTGATTAATTTTTACATGCAAATCATGACAACAACAACAACAACTATGCCTTCAACCCAAAATAATTGGGGTCGGTGATATGAACCAAAAAAGAAAATCATTATGGGTCTTCCACATGAATCCTTCTCCTCCAATCATTTCTATCCAATGTCATGTCCTCAGTGAGGTTCAAAGCATTCATATCCTTTCCTATCACCTCCATCCATGTCTTCCTAGGCCTAACCTGACCTCTTTTAACTAATATATTTTCCCATTTCTCCATCCTTCTAACTGGAGCATCATTAGGCCTTCGCCGAATATGTCCAAACCACCGTAAACGATTCTCTCTCATCTTATTTCAATGGGTGCAACGCCTACCTTCTTACGTATCTCCTCGTTCAGAATCTTATCTTTTATTGTATTTCCACACATCCATCTCAACATACGCATCTCAGCTACACTCATTTTTTTAATATGATGTCTCTTGGCAGCCCAACATTCCGTACCGGCTTAATAGTCGTCCTATAAAACTTTCCCTTCAACCGCAATGGCATTCTACGATCGCACAACACTCCAGTTGCACTTTTTCATTTCATCCACCCAACCTTTATCCTATGATTTACATCTCCATCAATTTCTCCATATGTTTGAATGATAGATCCCAAATATTTGAAACAATCATCCATCGGTATTTCTTGCTCACCAAGCTTCACTACACTCCCATCACTACTTCGTTGCTTACTAAACCGACATTTCATGTATTCTGTCTTACTCTTACTCAACTTAAAACATCTTGCTTCCAATGTCTGTCTCCATAATTCTAACTTAGCATTAACCCCAACTCTAGACTCATCAATTAAAACAATATCATTAGCAAACAACATACACCACGACACATTTTCTTGAATTGATCTCGTAAGTTCATCCATCACTATAACAAATAGGAAAGGGCTTAAAGCAGATCCTTGATGTAACCCAACCGTTATAAGAAAATTGGTTGTCACTCCTCCACAAGTGCGGACATTGGTTACTACTCCTTCATACATATCTTTAATTATTCTAATGTACTTGAGAGCAACACATTTCTTCATCATTGTCCACCATAGAACGTCCCTAGGTACTCTATCGTATGCCTTCTCCAAATCAATAAAAACCATATGCAAATCTTTATTCCTCTCTCTATTTCTCTCAATAAGTTGTCTAAGAAGATGTATAGCTTCCATAGTTGATCTTCCAGGCATAAAACCAAATTGATTCTTCGATATCATGACAACCTTCCTCAACCTAGACTCAATCACCCTCTCCCAAAGTTTCATAGTATGACTCATGAGTTTTATACTATGATAGTTTGTGCAATCTTGTATATCACCCTTATTCTTATATAGAGGCACCAAAGTACTCTTCCTCCACTCATTAGGCATCTTATTTGTCCGCCAAATCTTGTTAAAAAGATTTGTCAACCATTCTAAACATTTCTCTCCCAAGTATTTCCAAGCCTCGATAGGTATACCATCTGGGCCAACTGCCCTTCTTGATTTCATTTTCTTCAAAGCCTCTGCAATTTCTTTCTTTTGAATCTTGCGCATAAAGTCACAATTCATCTCATGAAAAGGAATAGAGAAGTCTCCAAGATCCTGAGCATGACTTTCATTAAATAGCTTATCAAAATAATCTTTCCATCTCTCCTTAATCTCCTCATCTTTGACTAAAACCCTTTGCGTTTCATCTTTGATACATCTAACCATACCCAGATCCCTTGATTTCCTATCTCTCATCTTTGCAAGCCTATAAATATCCTTCTCGCCTTCTTTGGTATCCAACTTGTCATAAACCTCCTTATATACCTTATCCATCGCGTTCTGAACTACTTTTTTAACTTCCTTCTTTGCTATCATATACTTCTCCAAATTCTCATTATCACGACTCTTACTTAGATTTCTATAACACTCTCTTTTAACCTTAATAGCTAATTTGACATCCTCGTTCAACCACAATGTATCCTTACCTAGCGATGCACCGCCTTTAGACTCACTCAATACCTCCTTAGTCACCTTTCTCATGCCACCCACTATCTTATTCCACATTGATTCTGAATCCTCCTCGAGATACCAATCAGCTTCCTTAACTACCTACTCTACAAGCATTCCTTGTTTAGCTCCTTTCAGTGCCCACCACTTAATTCTAGGATCTATCCTATGTCTATCCATTTTACAGCATTATCTAATTCTAAGATCTAAAATTAAGACTCTATGTTGTGTAGCTACACTTTCTTTCGGTATAACCTTACAATCGATGCGACAACCCCTATCTCTCTTTCTAAGTATGAAAAAATCTATTTGACTCGTATTAACCCCACTTTAAAATGTTACTAGGTGAGACTCCCTCTTCCTAAACTAAGTGTTTGCTAAGATCATATCATAGGACAAACCAAATTCTAAAATCCTTTCTCCACTTTCGTTTCTTTCTCCTATACCATAGCCTCCATGGATACTCTCAAATCCATCCCTAATAATGCCTACATGCCCATTAAGGTCACTGCCGATGAAAATCCTTTCTCCATAAGATATCCCTTGTACTACTCCATCTAAATCTTCTCAAAATTGATGCTTAATGGGAATCATCTAAACCTACTTAAGGTGCATAAACACTAATAATATTAATAATATCCGTACCTAATACTAATTTAATAAGTAAAATCCTATCACCCTTCCTACGGACCTCAACTACATTATCTATAAACTCACGACTCATAACTATCCCTACTCCATTCCTATTCCTGTATACCAAATCTTATATCCCCAAGGTTCTATCACTTTTGCTTTCTCACCTACCCATTTGGTTTCTTGTAGACATAAAATATCAATTTTTCTCCTACACATAACATCTACTAACTCTACCATCTTACCAGTTAAAGACCCTATGTTCCAAGAGGCTAACCTAATTTTATGATCTTGGACTAACTTCTTTACCCCCACCCGTCCAACAAAGTGAGGGAACCCTTGCCTATTTGACACCACACCTGGGCCCCGGTGTGACGCGTCGCTTTCGGGCGACGACCTAGCAACCCTTGCCCATTTATCACTGCCTCCGAGCCTATAGAGTACATGCAAATCATGACACAATTGTTTAATATATTTTAATATTTTCAGTAATTTTGGTAAAAAATTCCATACAGTTTTTGCAGTGAAACTAAATTTGCCAATATAAAGAACAATTTCATAATTATATTATGAGGTTAAGCACTAAAAAATAATTGAAACCTAGGTGTAGTAGAAAGTCATAGAAATATATAGATTATGTATGTGAAGGACCTTTTTGCACCCAACCAGTCTCAAATATCTCTCTAATGGCCCAACAGTTCTACTCTGTTTCACCAAGAGAAAGTTTAAGGAAGATGAAGAAAAAGCTCTCTAACCCAGGGTTTTAAAACTTGCTGAGTCAACTCGGTGACTCGGCTCGGCTCGGCCCTCCAACGAGTCAACTCGGTAAGCTAAACTCGTTCTGCGAAAACTTGGCCTGACTCGGGTTGACTCGGGCGAGTTTTGGGCACTTTTTTCTTTTTTCATTTTTCAAAGGCTATGGGCATTTTTTTCATATGTAAGTGGTCATTTTTCAAAGAACAAATAGCATAATAACAATAGGCTTACCAACTTAATATAAAATCACAAAATTAGTAAAAGTCAATCAAATTTCACATGTCCAATTGTCAATCATTCATTCCTTTTGATAGCTCCAGATAAGGAATCAAACCCAGTACCCCTCAATGAACATAGAGTGAATCCACTAATCCAGCTAACATAATTGATCCCTCATGCAACCATCTCTGAGACCTACACAATAGTTGGCAGCCAGCCTATTCAAAACCAACAACATAAAATGCCCACATTTATCATTATAATATATATACATCACAACATTCTCATTATCCAAAGCTTATATGCATTTATGTGCAGATATATAAGGCATGGTCCAATCAACTCTACATCAAAAACACACTTACAAATATCAAGATAAAGTTCAATGTTCCCAAAATTTTGCAAGGATTTTCTGAGGCCCTGCAACACAACAACTATGTCCATATATTCAGGATGTAAACCATGATCGAGCATGGCTATTAAAGTTCTTGAAGCTAGTAATTAAGCCATTCTTAATATATTGTCTTGAAAGACTTGCTCCTGCTTGTGTTAGTTTCTTTAGTAAATGTGAGATTTGAATTAAGAGCAGTTTTACTTGATGTTATTTTACTTATTAATCAATTAAACTAGTAATTAAGTCATTCTACAAACCTTTATATGTTTAAATGACAATTTATATATTGTCTTTGTTTTAAAATCAAAAGTTAATAAAACCCGGTCCGAGTCACCGAGTTGACCCGCCGAGTCACGAGTCAATAAAGAACGAGTCGAGTTCCGAGTCACGGGTTTTAAAACCTTGCTCTAACCTCTATCATGAAGGTGAGCAAAACAGATTATATCTCAAACCTATCATGAACCTAAGATATGTTCTTGTTCTTCACACTATGCTATGTGCCTCTAACTTGAAAATGCTCTAAAAATGGCACTAGTGTTAAAATATGTATTGTTATATATGTATAATTATATATATACACATATATTTATGTAAATACATGTATTTAATGTATGTATATATAATTATATATATATATATATATTATTTTCTATCTTAGAATGTATTTTAGGAGTAAATGTAATTTCATTGTTATTAAAGGGTATAATGGTCTTTAGACCATTATAGCTGCTGCGCCCTCCCAACAGCTATATTGGCTCCTCTCTCTCTCTCTCTTGTATCTTGTATAAATAGGGGACTTCTTGTCCCATATATGAAATGCATTTTTTGTGTATTTTATAATTAATAAATTTATTTATTTTAATTGTTTGAGTGCCCTCTTCCTGGCCCTTAGTGGCTTTTATGCTTGTGCCATATTGTGGATTGTGTTTGTGCCTCCTGTGAAGTGTGTGGGTCCATTCCTTACTTCATTACATGGTATCAGAGCCTTAACTCTTGATTCTTGTAGACAAAGTGCCCTTAAGGACATGAGCTCATGGATCGTGTGATTTGTGAGTTCATGGTATTGAAATGAGCATTGTTATCCACCACTCTTTCTTCTTCTACCTTGCTTTCTTGTTCATCATCATAGAGGAGGATCATGAGACAATCACCATCATTCTTGTAAAGCTCAATGACAACAATTATATGATGTGGGCTTTGTTAATATATATATATATATATATATATATATATATATATATATATATATTGTATGTTATGTAATAGGTAACGCTCTCTAGAGGCATTTTGGTTGAGTTATTTTCATGTAAATAGTGACTATCCACTAAGGACAATATTGTATTTTTATTTTTTTTATTGTATAGTGTAGGGGGTGTATATGACTGTTGGAACAGTGACTGCCTATGAATGCCTCTCTTAAATGCCCATCTTGGCTCTATATATAGTGCATTTCTCTCCTTTGTAAGATAATGCTTCTCTGACTAGCGATCTTGCACAAGACAACTACGAGAGGAGAAGGAAACATTACATCCATGGTCAGATAATTGAGAAACAGATAAAAGATTTAAGTTAAGTTTAGGAATATATCTAATTTGTGGAATATAAAATATTTTTGAGTTGTAAGAGGTGTTTTCAAAAAATTTTATTCTTTCTATCTCAAGAGATGTTCCATCGATGGTGAAAACATTTGACCTACTTGAATTATGACATTCGGATAACATCACTATTTGGTGTCATATTAAAAGAGGCAACTAAGTAAAAAAGCCAAAGAAATTTACCGGGATCAGAGATGCCAAAGAAAGAGATCGTGGCTCCGGTGGATGAAGAAGTTCTAAGTAGAGGTTGAAGAGCCTCCACTAATTTTGTTAAGGACGTGTTTTCAATGGATGGTTCACTTGATTCTTGTGGAGGTCCAACAGAGGCAACCTTCTTCTCATAGGGTTTCTTCAATTTAGGACAATATGTTTTTACATGTCCCAGTTCACGACAATAGTGGCAAATAATTTAATTTCTTTCATACTCATTGTCTTGCTTCTCATCATTTGGCCTTCCATAGTGTGGGGGTTTGTAGGTACAAACATAGTTTTCTGGTCTAAATACGGCTATAACCGAGTCATCATCACACTTTGAGATTATCTTTTTAAGCCTATTTTCCTACATACTTAATTCTTCTATTGAAGGGACTTTCCCTCGATGAAGAAGAGCGGATTTGGTGGATTCAAACTCCGATCTCAATCCATTAATAAATTGAAAAAAATGCTCTGTATCTATTTAATTTTGACAGAGTTCTATGTCTTCCAGACAATGCCACTTTGGTTCAAGAAGAGCCAACTCTTCCCAAATGCTTTTGTCCCCTTGAACCATTTTTCATACCTTATCTTGTAAGTTGCACACATGTGCAATATCTTTAAGAGAACATTCTCTTAAGATAATCTCATGCATTGCTTGCAAGTTCAAATTTTGCAAGACTTTAACATTTCTTGATGTCGATGCTACTAATGAGCCAAGACATAATCTTGGCATGTCCCATTCTTCATTCCTTCCACTTTTTCTCATAAGTGGTTATAGCCTTATTTTTCTCAACCTCCATAAGAGATACCGCTTTAACACCTATTTTGGTAAGGATTAGTTTAGGTTTCGGATCGGTCTCATCCACTAATCCTCACAACCCTTTTTCCCATATAAGATGCTTTATAATCGAAGCTCATGTTACATAGTTAGAGTCGTTGAACTTAATGGATTTTATGGTGACATTATCATTTCATTTATTTTTACAAGGTTGAGCGAAAAAAAAGGAGAAGAATAAAGAAGAGGAAAAGAAAAGAATAAGAGTATCGGTAGAAGTCACGAGCATTTTACCACTACGCAAATGCCACCAATCACGAACTCTTCGAATAGAAAGTATAAAAGAGCTCCAACACTTTCAAATTTGGAGTGACATGCTTCCCAATGTTCCAAACACTATTTCACCTTGATCACCGAGCTTTGATACCATGTAAGAACATGAGCTCCATAAAAGATGTTCACTAAATCACCCACAACGGACACTCAAAGAGTTCCACTAAAAATACCAAAATGAACACTCAAAAGAACAACAAAAACTGTTCATACACAAATACCCACTAAATGGGTTTAAGAACAAGAGAAAAAATAATGAGTTGATTGATTGTAATCCACACTATAATGCTTACAATGAGTGGGGGGCAATGCCCCATATTTATACACAAAAGAAAGGGGAAATAGAGAGCCGTTGGGAGTCCCAATGACTCTCTTTGTATTGACTAGTCAATACTTTGATTAGTTCAATACAAACTAAACAAACTAAAAAAGTTAAAAAATAAAAAATCCTAGTTACTATACATGTTATAGACTTTTATTTTTAACAATTTGGTGTTCTTTATGCTTAAAATTGATTTTTTGCATCCCTGAATATGTATGCAATTTTTTTGCATATTCCATGTATTTCTAGTGTTCTTGATGTTTAAAACTGATTTTCTGTGTTCTTTAACATGTTTGTGATCTTGTTGTTGATCGCAGCATATATATACGTAACTGCTATTTTGTTGATGTTAGCAGCATGTATACATATCTGGCTGCAATCTTGTTGCTGATTGCAGCAGAGATATATATACTTAACTGCTAGATTGTTGATGTTAGCAACATGTATACATATCTGGCTGCAATCTTGTTGTTGATTGCAGCATAGATATATACACAAAACTGCCATCTTCTTGATGTTAGCCGCATGAATACATATATGGCTGATCACTGCATAGATATATACATATATGTTGACTGCTACCTTATTTATGATAGCCGTATGTATGTATGTATGTATATATATATATATGTGTGTGTGTGTGTGTGTGTGATTTTGATAATGTTCACAACATATATATATATATATATATATAGCAGTCTACAAATTTGACTATATTCAAAGCACTGATGTAAACGTATATCAGCCTGCGATTTGGGTTATTTTTCGGAGCTTAAATACATGTATATCAGTATTCAAATCTTGATTTCTGGTTGCAGCAAGAACGTATACATATCTGTAATTTTGGTTACATTTCGTAGCACATGCATATGTATACATGTTACACATGGTTCAATATGCATTCGTTAAATTGTCGTGATTATATTATGAATTGTGAACGTGAAAATTTGGTTATTCATGTGTGTTTCATGCTCACTGAAAATTCTTGCAATGCTAATTTATTATGCTAATGGTTGATCCACTGACAGGTCGTTGAGGGTTGTGAGCATGTGTTGTTTACGAAATATTGAATTGTGATTTTTGCATTGCAAAATTATTTTGTAAAAAAAAAATAGTTCTTTGAATTAATTACATTATTGAATTGATAGAGCAAAGACCTGAATTCGTTATTGCATGTTGATTTGCATAACTGTTTTTGTATAAAGAACTCTTAATTAATTAAGATGGTAAAAGAGACCAAAGAGTGTAATAATTTTCTTCCCTGATATCTCTTTTAAAAGGTGAGAACCTTGGATAGGGGTCACGAGAGATTGTGAGGATACTAAACACCGTGTGCATTTGTTGTGCCCAAAAACCCAGTGTGCGGTTCATGTTCTTAGCCATAGTTGTAGGAAATTTTCATCCACTTTGCCTGGGGGTGTTGTTGTTGACTCAGCTATTGTTATTGGTATACCAAGAAAGTGACGTCAATGGATGCTGATTTACTTTATGTCCCAGCATTAGGTGATGATTCCTAATATTCTGATTGATGGTGATGATTCTTGATATCGGTCGAAGAACAAGTGTAGAACCTAGTAATTAAAATATAAATTGTCTTAAGTTATCCATGTTAGTTGTGATCTTTATTAAACTTATGCTTGATTTATTTTATGTTATTTCCTTAATGTTGGAAATTTAGAGGGTCTCGTACGATAACTTTGGTTCTTACTCGATTTCTAAAATTGTTTTTCAGACACTAAAGCTCTGTAATGAAAGGGACGTGCTGGTTAGAGGACTCGAGGTATATGGTCTAATGGCCTAGGTTTTGACATACACTAGATCAATTGGATTTGATTTGAAAATTTATTTATAACTTAATTGACGATATTTGATTAAATAAATGAAATTAAGTTCATGGTTTAAATTTATTCTGTCTGAAATGGTTGATGGGTTGTGAATATTAAATATGTAATGTGCCCCTGGTTCTTGGGAGGTTTTCTGTAATTGTTAAAAAAAAACAAAAAAAATCGCATTTTTTTAGGGTCGATTTGGGGTCATTACAGAGTTGGTATCAAAGCCTAGAGATAAGATGTCAGAGCTAGTAAGAACCACCACCATAAAGATCATAAACTCATACTCCAGAAGTAGTCTTTACATCACTGGTAAACTGTCACATAGGTGAGAATGCAGATGCGGCAATACGACACTTTAAAAAAACTTGGGTGCGGAGAGGGTATATATATATATATATAATTTTTAACAATTTTAAGTTAACATTACATTGTGTATGCATTTATGTATTTATATATATAATATAGATAAAAATAGACTTGATTAGGGTTAATTGAATCTACTTTTGGATAAAAATGGACCTCAGTGTGGTGGACTTCACCTAACACAAAGAAAGTTGTGTCCAAGTGTCGCACCTACTTGGGTGTGGGTGCGACGTGGGTGTGGTGCCATGTTAGAAGAGTCTGTGTGACATAGCTGGTAAGGGGTATCTTGTGAATTTTTGTTTCTTTAGTGTCTTGAAATTATAAAAAAAAAAATTCTGAGTGTATGGATAATTATATAAACTCCGCCTGTGTAGTTATACACTGCCGGTCCCAAGCCCGGATAAAGGAGGAGGGTTGCGGTAGGCCTGTGACAGCCAGCATAAAAACTTTGTCATATCCTATGAAAATGAACCAATATGAGAATTTCGTTGGGGCGTTCCCTACTGAGCGACGCGCTGTACTCTCTAGGCCCGGAGGCAGTGATAAATGTGCAAGGGTTGCTAGGTCGTCGCCCAGAAGCGACGCGTCACACCGGCGCCCGGGTGTGGTGTCAAATAGGCAAGGGTTCCCTCACTTTGTTGGACGGGTGGGGGTAAAGAAGTTAGTCCAAGACCATAAAATTAGGTTAGCCACTTGGAACATAGGGTCTTTAACTGGTAAGTTGGTAGAGTTAGTAGATGTTATGTGTAGGAGAAAGATTGATATTTTATGTCTTCAAGAGACCAAATGGGTAGGTGAGAAAGCTAAAGTGATAGAACCTTGGGGATATAAGATTTGGTATACAGGAATAAATAGGAATAGGAATGGAGTAGGGATTGTTATGAGTCGTCAGTTTATAGATAATGTAGTTGAGGTCTGTAGGAAGGGTGATAGAATTTTACTTATTAAATTAGTATTAGGTACGGATATTATTAATATTATTAGTGTTTATGCACCTCAAGTAGGTTTACATGATTCCATTAAGCATCAATTTTGGGAAGATTTAGATGGAGTAGTACAAGAGACATCTTATGGAGAAAAGCTTTTCATCGGCGGTGACCTTAATGGACATGTAGGCATTAGTAGGGATGGATTTGAGAATATCCATGGAGGCTATGGTATAGGAGAAAGAAATGAAAGTGGAGAAAGGATTTTAGATTTTTGTTTGTCCTATGATATGATCTTAGCAAACACTTGGTTTAGGAAGAGGGAGTCTCACCTAGTAACATTTAAAAGTGGGGTTAATACGAGTCAGATAGATTTTTTCCTACTTAGAAAGAGAGATAGGGGTTGTTGCATCGATTGTAAGGTTATACCAGGAGAAAGTGTAGCTACACAACATAGAGTCTTAATTTTAGATCTTAGAATTAGACAATGCCGCAAAAGGGATAGACATAGGATAGATCCTAGAATTAAGTGGTGGGCACTGAAAGGAGCTAAACAAGGAATGTTTGTAGAGCAGGTAGTTAAGGAAGTTGATTGGTGTCTCGAGGAGGATTCAGAATCAATGTGGAATAAGATAGCGGGTGGTATGAGAAAAGTAGCTAAGGAGGTATTGGGTGAGTCTAAAGGCGGTGCACCACTAGGTAAGGATACATCATGGTGGAACGAGGATGTCAAATTAGCTATTAAGGTTAAAAGAGAGTGTTATAGAAATCTAAGTAAGAGTCGTGATAATGAGAATTTGGAGAAGTATATGATAGCAAAGAAGGAAGCTAAAAAAGTTGTTCGAAACGCGAGGGCTAAGGTATATAAGGAGGTTTATGACAAGTTGGATACCAAAGAAGGCGAGAAGAATATTTATAGGCTTGCAAAGATGAGAGATAGGAAATCGAAGGATTTGGGTATGGTTAGATGTATCAAAGATGAAACGCAAAGGGTTTTAGTCAAAGATGAGGAGATTAAGGAGAGATGGAAAGATTATTTTGATAAGCTATTTAATGATAGTCATGCTCAAGATCTTGGAGACTTCTCCATTCCTTTTCATGAGATAAATCGTGACTTCATGCGCAAGATTCAAAAGAAAGAAATTGCAGAGGCTTTGAAGAAAATGAAATCAAGAAGGGCAGTTGGCCCAGATGGTATACCTATCGAGGCTTGGAAATGCTTGGGAGAGAAAGGTTTAGAATGGTTGACAAATCTTTTTAACTTGATTTGGCGAACAAATAAGATGCCTAATGAGTGGAGGAAGAGTACTTTGGTGCCTTTATATAAGAATAAGGGTGATATACAAGATTGCACAAACTATCGTGGTATAAAACTCATGAGTCATACTATGAAACTTTGGGAGAGGGTGATTGAGTCTAGGTTGAGGAAGGTTGTCATGATATCGGAGAATCAATTTGGTTTTATGCCTGGAAGATCAACTATGGAAGCTATACATCTTCTTAGACAACTTATTGAAAGATATAGAGAGAGGAACAAAGATTTGCATATGGTTTTTATTGATTTAGAGAAGGCATACGATAGAGTACCTAGGGACGTTCTCTGGTGGACAATGATGAAGAAAGGTGTTTCTCTCAAGTACATTAGTATAATTAAAGATATGTATGAAGGAGTAGTAACCAATGTCCGCACTTGTGGAGGGGTGACAACCAATTTCCCGATAACGGTTGGGTTACATCAAGGATCTGCTTTAAGCCCTTTCCTATTTGCTATAGTGATGGATGAGCTTACGAGATCAATTCAAGAAAATGTACCGTGGTGTATGTTGTTTGCTGATGATATTGTTTTGATTGATGAGTCTAGAGCTGGGGTTAATGCTAAGTTAGAATTATGGAGACAGACATTGGAAGCTAGAGGTTTTAAGTTGAGTAAGAGTAAGACTGAATATATGGAATGTCGGTTTAGTAAGCAACGAAGTAGTGATGGGAGTGTAGTGAAGCTTGGTGAGCAAGATATACCGGTGAATGATTATTTCAAATATTTGGGATCCATCATTCAAAAGTATGGAGAAATTGATGGAGATGTAAATCATAGGATAAAGGTTGGGTGGATGAAATGGAAAAGTGCTACTGGAGTGCTGTGCGATCGTAGAATGCCATTGCGGTTGAAGGGAAAGTTTTATAGGACGACTATTAGACCCGCTTTACTATATGGTACGGAATGTTGGGCTGCCAAGAGACATCATATTCAAAAAATGAGTGTAGCTGAGATGCGGATGCTTAGATGGATGTGTGAAAATACAATAAAAGATAAGATTCGGAACGAAGAGATACGTAAGAAGGTAGGTGTTGCACCCATTGAAAATAAGATGCGAGAGAATCGTTTACGGTGGTTTGGACATATTCGGCGAAGGCCTAATGATGCTCCAGTTAGAAGGTTGGAGAAATGGGAAAATATATTAGTTAAAAGAGGTCGGGGTAGGCCTAGGAAGACTTGGATGGAGATGATAGGAAAGGATATGAATGCTTTGAACCTCACCGAGGACATGGCGTTGGATAGAAATGATTGGAGGAAAAGGATTCATGTGGAAGACCCAAAATGAATTTCTTTTTTGGTTCATATCGCTGACCCCAATTGTTTTGGGATGAAGGCGTAGTTGTTGTTGTTGTATGGATAATTATATTTAAATTAGTGTGATGATTTGAATTATATGATTGATATGATTGCATTGCTTTTAACAGGATCAATTTTAAAGGGGTAGGCTTGATCTTAGGGTATAAATTTACTGATAATTTTTTGTTGATTTTTTTTAGATGTATAATCGCGGTCGTACTAACGTGCCTGAAAACTGGCAAGAGCAGAGGAATTTTCTGACGAATGATCTCAACAGTCTAGCTGAGACTGTAATGATTCATATTCAGGCGCAAACTTGTCAGCCCACGACATGTGTGTACCGTACATCAGTTGTGACCTCGAAAATTGGTGTAGTGATGCATGAAAAGTTTCTGAAATTGGATCTGTCAACTTTCTCTAGGAAGGCCGACCATGAAGCTGTTAAATTATGTATATATAAATATATATATACATATACTTATATATATACATTCGTATATATATCCCTTTATGGTCCTCCTTTATGCTCTCCTCCTCTATATAAAAAGGAGGCTCCCCCTTGTAAAAGTATGGGGTTTTCACCCTTCTCTTTCTTTCTTCAATAATATCCAACTTATGACTTTAAGTCATTTTCACTTTTGAGAGTTTTGTGTGTGCACTTTTAGTGCTTGTGTTCTTGACTCTTGTGGTCACTCTTTAAGAGTGCCTTTTGCTCTATTGGTGCTTCCGCCTCTTTTCATTACATGGTATCAGAGCTCGGTTGGTGATTGGGCTTCTCTTTTGCTATCTTGGAACACGTGCCTCTCAAAGTTTTGAAGAAAGGAAGTATATTTGGTGTCGATGGAACGTGACTCTAAAGTGGAGCTTTCTTTTAACCTAAATGGGTCCAACTATCTCATGTGGGCCTCCGCTATGGAAAATCATCTAAGAGGTAAGAAACTTTGGGGTTTTGTTATGGGAACTACTCCCGAACCCTCTCTTGTTCTCACTAAAATCGAAAATGAGATTGAAAAAGCTTTAGATGGCGATGAGCGCATCAAAGCTATCAATGACCATCAATCCAAAGTTGAGGATTGAGAAAGTAACCATGTCAAAATTTTGGCATGGTTTATGAACAATGTTGACCTTAAAAATTGTGCTAATATTGCCAAATTTAGAAGGGCCAATGAGGTTTGGTTTTTCCTTAAGGGTATGTATACCCAAAAGGATCTTGCTCGAATTTTTTTTTGTCAAGAAAAAATTCGTTCCACCAAACAAATGGATATGAGTGTCCGGGACTATTTTAGCTCTCTAACCCCTCTTTGGGATGAACTTGCCCTTCTTGAGCCTAAATGGGTAGCTCCACAAGATATTGAGTTAAGAAGAGAACAAATTGAAAATGAGCATTTTTTTCAATTTCTTCATGGACTTCGCCCGGAATTTGAACAAGTTAGGGCATCTCTTCTCCATAGAAGCAAAGCCCTACCTATTGAAGATGCCCTTGCCGAGATATGTCAAAAAGAAACTCGACTTGGCTTGAGCATTAAGAGTGATGAAGTTTTGGCCGTTACTAGGCCCGGATCGAATGTTAAAGCATATAGACCTCCCCATTTTAACAAAAATAGTAATGGGCCTAGAAAGGGAATAATATGCCATTATTGTAATGAACCGGGACACATTAGACCGGTTTGTCCAAAACTTAAAGGAAAGGTAGCCGCGATTGGAGAAAATTCTCCAAAGAAGGAAGAAAGTACCAAAGAGGGAGATATCAAAGAAACTCTAAATCACATCTCCGAAGTTCTCCAACATCTTCTCAAGACTTCTCCTTCAACATTCGAAGCCGCCATCGCCTACTCTTCATCATCTCCAGGTATGTGGATACTAGACTCCGATGCTTCTTTTCATATGACATCTCATAAAAACTCTCTTTCAAATGTTTTTTCCGAACTCATGTCCTCCTATGTTTCAACGGCCGATGGAACATCATTGAAAATTGAAAGTATTGGAACACTTGACTTCAAAAATTCTCAAAACTTTTTCGTTCCTAAAGTAAGAATCGTTCCAAAAATTAATTTAAATCTTTTTTCCGTTTCCCAAATCACCGATTATGGATGCCAAGTCTCTTTCTCACCTAAAGATTGCACCGTGCAGGATCTTCAGTCAGAGAAGCTGATTGGGCAAGGCCATAGAAGGGGTGATCTCTATTTTATGGACTTTTTGACGCTTCCATCTAAGTCATCTTGCAATCTTGTAAAAGACAAAAGTATTGGAATTTGGCATGAGAGACTTGGTCATCCAAATTTTGTAAAAATGTCTCTTTTTCCGTTTTTGAACAATACTTGTAAAGACAATCACATGACTTGTAAAGATTGCATTTTTGGGAAATCTAAAGCTACTCCATTTCCTCAAAGAAGTTACTTTATCACTCGGCCATTTGAGCTTGTTCATTCCGATGTGTGGGGACCCTCCCCTATTTTGTCTAAAGGAGTTTTTTCGTATTATGTGGTCTTTATTGATGACTTCACTCGATTTACGTGGATATACTTCCTAAGTCGCAAATCCGAAGTCTTCTCCTTCTTTAAAGAATTTCATGCAATGGTTAAAAATCAATTTTTGGGAAATCTATCTATTCTTAGATCCGATTCGGGAGGTGAATATATGTCTAATGATTTTCAAAGCTATTTAAAAGAAAATGGAATTTGTCATCAACGTTCTTGTCCTAACACTCCGCAACAAATTGGTCTTGCGGAAAGAAAGCATAAGCACATAATAGAAACTACAAGAACGTTATTGATTTCAAAAAATATCCCAAAATCCTTTTGGGCCGAAGCGGTTCTAACCTCAACATATCTCATCAATAGAACCCCTTCATCCTCTTTGAAAAATCTTTCTCCATTTGAAAAACTTTACAATATGTCTCCCGATTATAAAAGATTAAGAATTTTTGGATGTAGATGCTTTGTTCTAACTCGCAAAAATGATAAACTTTCTCCTAGGGCTATTGAATGTATTTTCTTAGGATATGGCAAAAAACAAAAAGGATATCGATGTTTTGACCAGGGTTACCGGAAGCGCCTAGCTAAAAGGGGAAGCGCGCTTCGGAAGCGCGAAACGTCGCGCTTCGGAAGCGCGAAACGTCGCGCTTCCGAAGCGTGGGGGGAAGCGTCCCCCTTTTTTGGGAAGCGCGCTTCCCTTTAATGGGGGACGTGCTTCCCTTTAATGGGAAGCACGCTTCCCATCACGCTTCCCCCTCGCTTCCCCTCGCTTTGCCTATTTTTTTCAATTTTTTTATATTTTTTATTTTTATTTTTTTCGCTTCCCCCTCGCTTCCGAGACGCTTCCTAGGTCGCTTCCGAGACGCTTCCTAGGTCGCTTCCGAGACACTTCCTGAATCGCTCCTAAGTGGTCCCACGCTTCCCCGCTTCCTAAAATTTTGAAAGTGCCTCGCTTCCCGTATCGCTTCCCGCTCCCGCTTCCTCAACTGGCAACCATGGTTTTGACATGCTTAAGAACAAACTTTATATCTCAAAAGATGTCACATTCCTCGAAGAAGAAAATGGTTTTTCGCACCAACCAAATGAAAATATTGACTATTCCTTCTTATTTGACTTGTTACCTCAAGAAAACATCATAGATGATCATGTTGATCCTAGTGAACCTCTTAATGAAGATCTCTTTGAACATCCAAATAATGATCAAAACTTAGAAGAAAATGTTTCAAGACAAATACAAGTCTACTCTAAAAGGAATGAAAGAAATCTCCCTTGTGCCCTTGAAAAATTCTCTCAAAGTGAGTCGATCGAAGAGACCTCTCAAAGAAGATCAAATCGTATTCCCAAGATACCAAATAGATTTGTTTCTTATGACTCTTTTTCTCCTAACTTTCGAACATGCCTACTTGTTCTTCACTCCTTTCATGAACCCTCTCATTACAATGATGCTAAACAATATGCTCATTGGAATGAAGCTATGGAACTTGAACTTAATGCCCTTAAAAAGGCGCAAACTTGGGAAATCATTGATCCTCCCAATGGCAAGAAACCCATTGGATGTAGATGGGTTTTTAAGGTAAAAACTAAGATTGATGGTTCATTAGAAAGATATAAGGCTAGGTTGGTAGCCAAAGGGTATGCCCAAGAGTATGGGGTAGATTATGATGAAACTTTTGCCTCAGTTGCTCGAATGACTAGTGTTCGAGCCCTTATTGCTATAGCCGCTGTTAACAAATGGCCAATCTTTCAACTTGATGTCAAAAATGCCTTTTTGAATGGTAATTTAAATGAAGAAGTTTATATGGAACCGCCTCTAGGTATGAATTTAGATGGAAAAATTTTGAAATTAAAAAAGGCCTTATATGGACTTAAGCAAGCTCCTAAAGCTTGGTATGACAGGTTTAGTAATGTATTAATCAATTTAGGTTTTTCTTCTTGCTATACTGACACTGCTTTTTTTGTTAAAAGGACAAGTGACTCCATTATTATGCTTCTGTTGTATGTTGATGATATGATCTATCACTGGGAATGACAAAAAGGGAGTAAATGATGTTAAGTCTATGTTAAAAGATACTTTTGATATGTTTGATCTTGGTTATTTGAGATATTTTTTAAGAATTGAAGTGACTTATTCCGCGCGTGGATACATCTTATCTCAAATGAAATTAGCTGCAGAAATTTGTACCAAATCAGGAATATTCGATAAAAAGAAAGTTGAGACTCCCGAAGTTATCAATTCGAAACTAAGACTTGAAGATGGTGTTCTCCATGAAGATCTAACCCCCTACCGTCAATTAATCGGATCCCTCACCTATCTATCCATCACTCGTCCAGACATAGCTCATGCGGTTCATGCAGCAAGCCAGTTTCAGCATGCTCCTACTTCGGTTCATATGGCGGCCGTAATGAGAATTGTGCGATATATCAAAAATACCATCTCCAAGGGACTCTTCTTATCCTCTTCCTCATCTCTTGAATTGACTGCTTTTACTGATGCTGACTGAGGAGGAAATCCCAATGATCGTATCTCAATTACGGGTCTTTGCATTTTTTTAGGTAAATCTCTCATCTCGTGGAGATGCAAGAAGCAGCAGAAGGTCTCATTATCATCTACTGAAGCTGAATATCGGGCTATGGCGATGACAACCATGGAAATTGTGTGGCTCAGAAGTCTCTTTGGTGACATGGGCGTTCCCATTTCCACTCCTATCAAGCTCTGTTGTGATAACAAAAGTGCGATATACATTGTCAGCAATCACACCTTTCATGAGCGGACCAAGCATATCGAAATGGATTGCCATTATGTTCGAGACGAATATCTCAAAGGAACCATCACATTGCCATATGTCACTTCAGAGTATCAACTGACTGACTTCTTCACCAAGGCGCTCCCAACTCCACGATTCATGTTTCTTCCTGGCAAACTTTCGGTCTTCTCCCCGTAAAGTTTGAGGGGGCATGTTAAATTATGTATATATAAATATATATATACACATACTTATATATATACATTCGTATATATATAAGTATATATACGTATATATATACATAATATAGCTTTTTCCTGTTTTGTATAAACCAAAAACCCGATAGGGGTGTTTTGGTAATTCCACCTGTACCTTTTCTTTTTTACCCTTTTTCTTTTTTCTTTTTTCTTTCTTTTTCCCCTTTTTCTTTTTACGTTTTTCTTTTTCAGTTTTTTGCTTTTAGGACCATAAGGGGCCCCACCTATCTAGTCGTTGGGGCCCCAACAGTCATATTTATGACCGTTGGGGCTCCCAACGACTAGAAGGGAGCCCCCTTTATGGTCCTCCTTTATGCTCTCCTCCTCTATATAAAGAGGAGGCTCCCCCTTGTAAAAGTATGGGGTTTTCACCCTTCTCTTTCTTTCTTCAATAATATCCAACTTATGACTTTAAGTCATTTTCACTTTTGAGAGTTTTGTGTGTGCACTTTTAGTGCTTGTGTTCTTGACTCTTGTGGTCACTCTTTAAGAGTGCCTTTTGCTCTATTGGTGCTTCCGCCTCTTTTCATTACAGAAGCCACTGAGAGTTGGGTCGAGGAGATTGAGTTTTCCATGTCTTGTCTGTACCAGAGGACAAACTGACTGAATTTGGCACATATCGTCTGAAAGATAATGCCAAGAAGTGTTGGGACACCCTACATAGAGTGAAGTACGCTACTGAGGAGACCATTCCCTAGGAGACCTTCCGAGAGGAGTTCTTGGAGGCATACTTTTCCTCTTTCGCCAGGGAAAGAATGCAGCAGCAGTTCCTCGAGCTGACGTAGGGGGACATAAATTTGGTGGACTATACCACCAAATTCCAAAGCCTGGAAAGATACTGCCCCAACCTGTTTGCTGACGACAAGGCGAGGGCAGCGAAGTATGTGAGGGGGCTCAAGGACGAGCTACGTGTTCGGGTGATGACTAGTTGTCCTATGACATTTAGCAATGCCATTGAATCGACTTCCATCCTAAATGAGAAGTGTGAGTGATTTAAGGCAGGACAGTTGAAGATGGGTGGCAATGATAATGGTGGAGCTCAGAAGAACCCACCTGCTAGTGGCAAGACACAGGGTGCGCAGAACAAGAAACAGAAGACCCAATAGGAAAACCACCAGAACCATCCTCAACAAAGACAACAGCAGGAGAAGACAGAACCGACATGTAAGAGATGTAACAAGAATCATCCTTTTAGTTCTTGTCCTCTCTTTAAGGGGCTCTTCTACCAATGCAAGTAGCTCGGTCATATCGCCCAGTACTGCCTGAACAAGTCAGGAGCCCAGGGCAGCCAGCAGCAGCAAGCGCAGAAGAAGACAAACGGAAGGGTGTATGTTGCCACAACCGCGGAGCAGAACGATCAGATCGACCTGATCGAAGGTATTATCGTTGTTGTTGATCATCTTGCTCGTGTCATGTTTGATACAGGGGCAACCCACTCTTTTATATCTTTTCTTTTGCTGGGTTACTTGACATTGCACCATCTAACTTAGAAAATGCATTAGATGTTATGTCTCTGATGGGTGTGTTTAATCGATGTGCGAAGTATCTCCCTACAGTTCGAGTAGTTATTGAGGGACACAAGTTGTTAGCCGATCTTATCATACTCGAGATGATATTTTATGATGTCATTCTAGGTATGGATTGGCTATCATTGTAACGTCCCCAACTCATACCTAAGCAAAAGTGCGGGTTTTTTTTTAAACTGCGAAAATCTTTCCAGAGACTCGGGGCCTTTACAGTTCTAACATAATTAGAAAACTTGACAAACCACAAGAGATCTTACACTCATCATCCAAACCATAGCCAACCAACTTTATTAATTGAAGAATAATAGAGTCAATGAGACAAATGCAGTATTATCAGAGTGTATAAAAATTTAAATAAAAAGAAAAGAGCTACATTGTCCAAAGAGTCTTTTAAGCAGTCATATAGTTTCCTTGTACCTTCTTTCATGAGCAAGTCACTTCACTGATACTCTGAGACTGCGAAAAACACAAAAGTAGGGGTGTCAGAAATCCAAAGAATTATGTATATGAATCCCTCTAATGAAACAAATAAGTATAAGAAATACAGATAAGATTTATGCAATAATTTAAAGGGACGCAATTATGACAATTTCATAATTTCAGCAATCATCTATGTAACAGAGAACAAGGGCTAAACAAAAGAGAACAACTAATATCAACAGAGAACATTAAATATGCATTAAAGACATGTTATCATGAATAGAGAGTACATATTATGCAGTCACCCATATAACACAAGAGAACAAGTAAATATGCATGATCTAATGCATAGCAGAAAAATGTATGATGTCAATGTACATGCATGAATAATTTATTATCTTTAACAAGTTCTCTTATTATATGCATGTCCCTATTAAGATGCACACAATTTAAGATATTTTTATTACTGTTGCGCGCAGATAAACCACACGGGTAAAAATTCTCGAGGTCAAATAGGGTTTCTAGGATAACTTAGCACACAAGTTGTATTTTATTATTGGGTTTCAAACTTAGCCTTCGACCGAATCAACCTTCGGAACATTAAACCTCCACATCTAATGTCGGGACACAGGACCTCCACATCCATTAATACAACTTTCTTGGTATACCAGAACAATAGTTGTTTCTACACACCACCCTCATGTAAAGTGGCAAACTCTTCCTAAAACCGTGCCTAGGAGAAAGAACCTCAATATCGGGTTCAGGGGTAATCAATAATGCATACGGAGTTTTTGTATCCTCATGGTTCTCCAAAACCGAAACTCTAGGAGTCCCATTCTAACAACGAGATATCTTACACTATTCTTTTATCTTTATCTTTTTATTAATAGTCATTCCATTAATTTGCAATTCAGTATGTTAAATTAATAACATAAGCTCGCATATCCAAATGCGAGACTCGTCACGAGACCACAGCCCACGAAAAACACAAAACAGTGCAATATAATGAAATAATATCAATGTGACTTTTACGATGCATTAAAACAAGTAAAGAAGGAACAAATCCAAGCTCAAGGCTCACCAAGCCCACGATGACTCATTTTGATCATTGATGCATCATATGCAAAAATCGTAATATCATGTCATATGTGCAAATATGCCAACCTACTTTCCAATGCACATTCATATATGCCAATCTAAAAATGTGTACGAACTACAATATTCATATGCATGTGTTCACTATCCATGTGCATGTGCTTTTATGTAACCACCTCCTATACATGCTTTCATTCATGAATCATCTTAAATTAGAAACATGTAGACATTCATGCAAATACACATAAATTTCATGTATGCACATGCACTTGAACACACTTTGCAATAGCATACTTCTTAACATGTCACATGAAGTCAAAGCAGGCGAGAAATTCTATTCTTAACATGTATTAAAATCAAATACATATACTTGGCAACAAGAGCTGAAAATATACATGCATAATACATTCCAATTCCAGATTTGAACCAGCCCAAGAGTGTAAAAATATACATATATTTTTGTTTGGCAATAAGGCACCCGAACCTAGCCGACCCCGTCGGCTGTGGTTCAAAACCCAATCCAGCTGATCCCAATCAGCCCAGGTGCAACAAACCACCCGCCTGTCACCCAACAAAAATCCAGCTTTAGAAATTTTCTTGCAGATATATATATCAATATATTGTATACTTCTTTTTTTATATGATCTCAACACCCAGTCGGCTAGGGTCCAAATCAGTGGTCGGGTCAGGTCCAGCTGGGCTTGCTAGTCAGCCCCAATGAGAGTTGTTTAAAAAAAAAAAGAACTTTAGAAATCAGTTGGGCCCAGTAGACTCGACAGGCCTGGCAAGCCGGGCCTGTCAGTCAGATGGCCAGGTCTGGCAAGCGTGGCCAACCGAGCCAAGTTCGGCTAGTCTGCTGTCCAGACCACTAGCCCGAACAAAAAAATATATATTATTTTTTTTTGTAACCACCTGCTGCCCAGCTGAGCACTACTTGGCTGGGCACGGCCACTCAATCAGGCCTGGCAGATTAGGCCTGACGATGCCGAGCCAAGCTGGGACGGGTCTGGTTTGGCCCGACCAACCAAACTGGGTTCGGTTGGTCTGCCGACCAAACCCTAACCGAGCCACAAAAAAAAAGAGCTTGGCAAGCCAGGCCTTCAGAAAGATATAGACATATATTTTTTTTGGAAAAACCTTGAAACCCCTTTGCTTTATACATATATTCATTTTGAAAGGGAACAAATCAAGGTATGTATTAACATGCAGAGGCACACACGTATACAGGTTAAATGATGCCAGCACATGCATATCCAGATTGGGGCTGCATGACTTTTCATTGCTCACAGGTGCCCGAATATGCATACTTTCATTCAGTTATGTATGCATGTACAGAAAACAGAACATGACCATGCATTCATTTCCGAGAGTACTTGTTTATATCAATTTATAATCAGGTTAGCATGAACATGCAGATTCGTGTTTAAGAGTACACGTACGATCAGATTTACATGAACATGCAGATTCATGTTTAAGAGTACACGTATATGCAGATTTATGATCAGATTTACATGAACATGTAGATTCATGTTTAAGAATACATGCACATAAAGGATTCTATTGCATGATTTCATGCATCTAGCAGTACATACATGGACCATCCATGAAAAACGATTTTCATCAAAAGTAAGCTTTAAAAGACCGCTTATACAATAATAACAATTCTGTTTTAGCATATACAGAAATTTATTCCTTGTAAAGACTATTAAAACAAAAAACAAGTCCATGGAAGAGGATCCATAAATCCTCCTCCATGTATTTTAGAGTAGACATAAAGATCTACTCTTATTCCCATGGATTTTCATCAAAATAATGCATGGAAAACCCATCTACATTCGATTTCTCACTTGATTCAAGAGAGAAAACCCGTACCTTTGCGTAGATCGGAAGAGAATGATGGTGGAAGACCGGATGGCTGGAGAAGAAGGCTCCTCCTTCTTCCTCCTCTTTCTCTCTCCTCCTTTCTTTTTTATTTCCTTTGCTCTTTTCTTTCTTTCTCTTTCTTTTTTTAATAATCCAAGGGGGCGGTGAAGGAGAGTTTCCTCCTTAGGACTCTCTCTCAACTATTTCTAAATTTTCCAACTCTCATATTTGACTTTTCTTTCAAAGTTTCCAAAATTTTTAAAAGTCCTTTCTTAATCCTTCTTAAGTCTTCGTAGGCATGTGTAAAGACTCTTTTTAGAAGTCCTAAACATCCACATAAATAAAAATTTGGAATTAATAAAAATTAATGAATTAATTATGAAATATTATATAGTTAATAATTATCTAGAAGCTTCCAAAAATTATTAAATTAACCTGGGAGGCTTCTTAACACTAATTGTAACGCCCAAAAATTTTAACCCAATTTTGAGGATTTTTTTTTAAACAGCAGAAACAACAAATATTATAAGATTAAGCATTCATGCGCATTTCAGTGGAGAGCAAGGGAAATCATTTATTTCATTTCATTATCAAATGAATAATAATATCAGAGTTTTACGACATGTTCGAATAATTAAAAAGGAAACCAAAATATCTCGAGAATAGTAAATCCAAAGTCTCGATCGAAGCCTCATCCCGCAGTCGCTCATAACTCTATTCTTCCCCTGAAAAATGATAAATTTATAAAAATTAGACTACAACTGTAACACCCGTGAAAAAAAAATCGCGTCTGACTCGTGTCAGACATGTGTCGGGGGTCTGAGCCGCTTTGTCGGGCCCGGGTCCGTACCGGACCCGAGCTCAACCCGGACCCGGGTTCTCGAATCCTCGAGAACCTGTGTCTTTTAAAAGACGCAGGCGTCTCGGGCGAGGGTTCAAAACCCTCGCCCCTTCTCTCTCCTCTGCTTTGTCTCCCTCGCACTGTCGCCGGCGACTGGAAACGCCGGCGAGCAGCTCCGTCCGACCACCTTCTCTCGGTCTGGCAGGCTTCCCGTCGACGCAAGCCCCCCCCCCCCCCCCTCGTTGTCTCCTGTCGCGGGACGCCAACAACTTGTTGTCAGCCACCCTTTCTTCCACTCTGCCTCCCTGTCGCCGGTAGTTGCAGCCGACGACAGCCTGCGAGCTTCGACAACGCCACCTCCCTCCGTCCGACAAGCCTCCTTGACGACCAACGACCCGCCGCTGGCCACCTCCTGCGACCAAGGTGCTGCAGCCGTTAGCGATCCTCTCCTCTCCTCTCCATCGTCGGCAACCACCCTCAGTCCGGTGGCCTCAGCCGATGCCTGAGCACCGGCGACCTTTGATCTCCTCTTTCTCCTCCCGTCGGCGACCTTAGACAACCGACAGCAGCCTTCGAGCTTCGGCATCGCCACCACCCTCCGCCCGGTGGCCTCAGCCATCAGCTGCCATCGTCTGTGCTCAGATTCGCAAGTCGCTTGCCGACGACTTCCCTCGTTGCTCCGATCTTCGGAGGTATACCCTCCCCTCCATTTCTTCTTTGTGAGGAGCCGCTCGACAGGGGTGTTGAGCCCCTGTCGACAGGGGGTTAACTCCCCTGCCTTCCTCTTTGAGTCGGTCGACAGGGGGATTAAGCCCCCTGTAGTTGCTGCTTGTCGGCAGGGGGTTCTGTTCCCCCTGACCTTGCTCGGTCGGCAGGGGGGATCCGCTTTCCCCCTGCCATTCGTTGTGCCGGCAGGGGGCTCGGTCCCGCTGCCATTCGCTTTGCTGGCAGGGGGGGGGGGGCTCTGCCCTCTACCCCCACCCCTTTTTCTTGTTTGGTGGTGGTGGACCAGAGCCACCATCGTGGGTGGCTCTGGGTCCCCCAAGAGGGGGGGTGCTGAGCACCCCTCCTAGTTGTCCCCTCCTTGCCACCTTGTTTTCTAGTGGGTCGACAGGGACTGAGTCCCTGCCACCACCTTAGGCTTTTGGGGTGTGTCGGCAAGGACCGATCGAGCCCTGTCACCCCCCCCCCCTTTTCTTTTGTTGTCCCGGCAGAAGGCAGAGCCCCCCCCCCTGCTTTCCTGTTTTCGAGCAGGGGCTTGCCCCCTGCATTTCATTGTTCTCCGACAAGGGGCTTTGCCCCCTTGCCTTGTTCTTGTTGCTTGTTTCGTTCCCAGCGGGGGGGCTGCGCCCCTATCTCATGTTCTGACAGGGGGTGTTCCCCCCTGCCTCGTTGCGGCAGTTGTGGCGAGAAACCTCTGCTCCCTCCCCTGCCTTTCTTGTGCCGGCACACAGGGGGCTCTTGCTCCCTGCATCTGTTCTTGTTGCTGCCAAGCAGGAATGAGGCCCCTGCCTCTGGCACCCTTGTCTGCAGGATGCAGAGGTCGTGCCTTTGCCTCCTGCAGGCAGGAGGCCTTGTTTCCCTTGTTGCTTCTCGTTTATTTTGTGGCATAGGCTAACGTTCCAAGCTTTCCAGGTTGAACGGTGGATCCAGCTCGCCCTCTGAGGCTCAAGCTCTTGTTTGCCTACGCTGCATGCGTACGTTGACCCGCAACGCCTTAAGGTAAGGGATTCTTGCGTGAAAGGACAATGAACTGATAAATGCTAAAATAAGAAAAGATAACTAAAAGAGGATAATATATGTATACGTATAATATATATACGTATGTCTTTACCTTCAAGGACGCGGTTTCGCAATCCTTGTCCTCTTTACTTTCTCGTACTTTCCTTTTTGTTGTCGCCGCGCTATATGTGCCTAGGTTTTTCATTCTTGTCTTTACATTTCATGTCGTTTAACTCAAGGACGCGGTTTCGCGATCCTTGTCCCCTCTACTTTCTCGCACTTTACTTTCCTGCTGCCCCGCGCTTTGCGCCCTGACATTTACTTGCTTATATCTGCCTTGTTCTCTAAGATGCAATCATGGTCCTCCATTACGTTCATGCACTTTACTTTCTTGCATTTACTTGTTGCCCCGCGCTTTATGCGCCATAGCCTTGCTTCTTGCTTTACTCTTCGTACTTTACTTTCCTGTGCTGTCGTGCTTGCTCTTGCACTTACCTTTTGCATGTGTTCGTCCTTACCTCGTTGTTGCCCTTCGTGCATGTATTCTTATCTTTGTCGTATGCTTCTTTACTTGCTTACGCTTATCGATCTATTGAGGTGTAACCCCATGCCTCGTGAGTCATCCTTTACACTTACATAGTCCGTATAGGATCTCTTACCTCATGAGTTGCATGCGTAGTTGCATGCGTAGTTGCCTGCTTGTGCATTTCGATGATCGAGGTATGATCTCATACCTCGTGTGTAGTTCTAGCGTTCTACCATCGCGGTGCAGCTTCGCCCATCAGGTCTTGCCTCTCGATTTTGCCATTGTATTGGTATGTGCACGGGTTTGCCCCTTGTCAGCTTGCACTTCCTGAGTGTAGCTTCGAGTGTATAGTGTATATCGTTTCACTTGTCTTAAAGGTCACGACACACACTTATGCACTTCGGTTCTCCAAAGATGATGGTCTTAGGTACGAACCTACTTTCAAGGATGTATAGCTTTGTAAAGCAGTGATAGCCGCTGGATCTCCCAAATCGATGTATTTATGAAAGGTGTGTTACAACCTCAGTTCGCCTATTCGATACGACTCAGATAACCTTGTTTAAAAGCCTGTGCACGAGTAGGACGGGGATCCTAGCAAGGTACTTAGGTCATCGCTGGATTAGCGTTGCATCACTTCTGATGCAAGACCTAGTTCTAGGCTTTCTGGTCAAACCCAGATAGTAGCGCATTCCTTCCTTCGTGAAGGTATTGTTGGATTACTTGCGAAGAATCCATGTTTCTCTTGTAGTTGTACTCTTAGTCACGTACGATATGTTTGGACTACGAAGAGTAGGACGAAAGATCTGTAGTAACCTCTAAGCGTGTATTGACACTTTAAGTTAAATCATGTTATGTTGATTTCGCCTAATAGGCAGAATGCTTGTGATTGTCTAAAGGACCCAAGCACGATAAGTTGGAACTTGAATGAGTTCACTGTGGGCTTCTGTAAAGCAGAAGTGTTGGGATTTCCTGTGTGAGATCCGTACCCCTTTCATCGTGGTTGTACTTTTGAACAGGTACGTTGCGTACTACGATGAGTAGGATGAGAGGTCTATGTTTGTCTCGAACGTGGAATGGCACGTGTTTGAGATCACAAGAGATGTTTTTACCCTCACTACTGGTTGGCCCCTCACATCATGGTTGTATATTCGCATAGGTACGTTGCGTACTGCGGTAAGTAAGATGAAAGGTGTGTGGTTGCCTCGAACGCGCAATGATGCGTATACTTCACCTAAATAACGGTCATGCGCCTTCACAGGCAAGATGCTCGATTGGGTTGAAAGACCATAGCATGTAGAATGGGACGACGGTTAATAAACCGTCCGTCGTGCTCATTCGGGATGGTTCATCAAGAGAGAGGATGGATGGTACAAAACTCTGATGGACAGTCATTAATGGCAATCTTGGGCAAAGATCCGACCTTCCCCAGTCATCGAAGGTTAGGGGAACCCTTCAGACCACTTCTGCAGAAGTTCGGATGTGCATCCATTGGGCCTTCGTTTGCCTTTGGAGATTTACTCTCTTAGTCACTGGCCGTCCCTTTAGGAAGCGGACTCAATCAGTCATTCCGGGTATAATAAAATACATTGTAACGCCCCAAAAATCCAAGACTTGTAACTTTTAGAATAGTTTAGAAAGCTTTGAAATCATACAATAATCAGAGTGTAAATAGTACTTCAGCGAAAAATGATATCTTTAAAACCACAAGTCAATGGACCTTGAACGCATTACAACGTAAACTTTCCTTTGCCGAATTTCGCACAACTATTGAAATCAAATGGTTTTGAAATGCAATTTCAATGATGGAGAATTTGTTTGTTGAAACCGAGAAGAAGTTTACTAAAACAGCTTTAGTAACTCAAGTTTTAATAAAAAGAGAAATTTTGGAATACCCTTTATACCAAATTTACCAACATGTCCTCAGGAGCGAAAAGTCAGGGAAAGAGCTCTATCTTGATCTCATCACGCCATCGTGCCATCGCAGATTGTATTACCTATCCAAAACCTGCCCATAAAATGGGTCAGTTTCACTAAAAACTGGTAGGTGCACAAACAGGACAATATAGAACATAATTAAGCAGAATAATTTAATATGTCAAGTAGACAGGCAATTAAATAGCAATTTGCTTTCAGCAGAGTCATAGAGCAAACTATCATGAGCACAATGCTAAAATTATTACAAGCACTTCACTGGCACAAGTAGGCTAATTATTATAAGCAAAGCATTGCATAAGACATTTAACTAGCAAAATACAATATTCCATCATCCACACACATAATTCCATAAGTACTGAACCTGTTGCACACTATAACTTTCATACGCGCATAACTCATTAAATTGTGTGATTAGATTATGTTTCGATATTAACTGGCTAAGTGGGTACGCACAAGGCACGACTCTAGAAACAACCTAGACTGATCTGGGGGTTTATTAAGCTATGTATTTTATGATAACCCGGATAGCTGACTGAGTCCGCACCTAAGGGGACGGTCGGTGACCAAGAGAGAAATCCCCAAAGCAGCATAAACAATGGATGCATCCCAAACATGGAGAGCTACCACCTAGGATAATTATGGTAGTCCCATTCTCCTAACTCCGATGACTGGGGAAGCCGAGTCTTTTGCTCGTAACTGCCATTAATGGCATGTCCATCGAAGTTTTGTACATTCTCGTCCTCTCTCCTGACAGGAGTCAGCGATTCGAATGAGTACATCAGGGGTAGTTAACTGAAGACCCATTCTACATACTCTGGTCTTTCGACCAACTCGAGTATCTTGCCGGTGAAGGCGAAAACATTACTTATTTAGGTGATCACAATACTTTGTTATTTACACTCATCGAGGTTGTCATAACCTACTCATCCAATCATCGCAACGTACGAAGACGTACTTGTCAAAAAGTACGGTCGTACTTGTCAAAAGTACGACTACGATGAAAGGGAAATGGTTCCACAAAAGAAACCCCAACAGATATTATCTGCAAAAGAATTAATACAACACAGCCTGTCAAGATAAGTCTTGAGTTCACTTCAACAACATTTTTCATATTTCATGATGCAAGGTCATCTCGGATCTCTTGTCCGATCAACAAAGTACTTAACATGTTGTACATGTCTAAAAGTATGCTATACTGAACCCGGGAGGTGTGTGGGCTTCTCAAAAGGAACACCCAACACACAACTTCATAATGATCCAAAGAATAAAAGAGCGCTCATTTGACACGATTCATCCTTAAAAGCCATAATGCCACATTAAGTCATTCACGCAAGGCACAACACTATCAATCTTACATCCAAAATTTATCTTAGTATCGACATGTGACACTAGATTGATAAATAAAGAATGGGTCCTTCAACAGAACCCCACTCATTCATATGCCCATGCCCTTGATCGGGGCTATTCGAATTGGGTCGCAACTCGAATCGGGGTTATAAAATATTTCTCCCAAGTGTGTGGACCTGGGAGGACCTATATGTGACTTCGAAATCCGACAGGACTTAAAACATAACTTTGCAAAAGTTGTGCACTTTGAAGAGCCCTGAGTTTGCAGAAGGAAATCCTCTTTAAAAGAACTATAGCGCACAAGTGCAACTTCTAGTGTTTTGAAAACAAGTGATAACAGGATAGGCACAAGACTACATTTATGTAAGTACATATTTACCATGAGTGTGAGCATATGCAGGTTATAACATGTCAACAAACAACTCTCGACTTGCGATGCCGCACATCGAGGGAAAAACGCATAAATAACACACGAGGTGCCAAACCATACCTTGACCACTTAGATAGGCAGACACATAAGGTCATAAGTAATACATGAGACACGAAGTCGTACCTCACTCAAAGGAAATATGCAGGCAGAAATGTATACATGCAAACAAGGGCATATGTATTTCAAAAAGTACGAAACCACACCTCAAATTCATAAACAATTACGCAAAATAACAATCGAAGAATGAAATTGTATATCAACCCATAGGAACGTACAGGCAAGTATATATGTAAGCAATTAAGGGCATAAGTATTGCAAAAAGTGCGAAACCACCTTCAACACATAAGTAAATACGCAAATTAATACTCGAAGAGTAAAATCGTACCTCGACTCATAAACATGCAGACAAGAATAATACGCCACGCAAAAGCAATATAAATCTAAGTACAACTAGCATGGACATCTTAATTATTTCAACTTAATTAGATCTATTGACCCATGCTACCAAAAGAAACAGGTGCAGGGGCCATCGGCCCCTGCCAGATATCTAAAGAAGGGCAGGGCCCATCGGCCCCTGCCAGACGACTAAGAGAGGGGCAGGGGCCATCGGCCCCTGCTGGGTTTCCGAAAAGGGAGGCAGGAGTCGAAGGCTCCTGCTGGCTTTAAAAGAAGGGCAGGGGCCATCGACCCCTACCAGAAAGAGAAATGGAATGAGCAGAGAGAGGGGAGCGCAGGGGCCAAAGGCCCCCCTGCGGCTTTCAAAGAGGAGGCAGGGGCCAATGGCCCTTGTCGTTCATGGAGAAAAAGGGCAGGGGCCATCGGCCCCTGATGGTCTTTAAAAGAGGAGGAGGGCAGGGGCCAAAGGCCCCTGTCGGTCTTAGAAAAAAAATGGAAGGGGCCATCGACCCCTGCCGGGTTTTAAAAGAAGAGGGGCAAGAGCCGATGGCCCCTGCCGGAAGGTAAGAGAGAGAGAGATCGGGGCAACAGGAGCCACCAGCCTCCTGCCGACCCCCTACGCAGGTCAAGGAAGAGGGGAGGGTGACAGGGGGACGACCGACCTCCTGTCGGTCGCCCGATCTCCCACGGGGAAGAGAAGGGGGTCTGCAGGGGCCATTGGCCCCTGCCGTCACTTCGACGTACCCCCAGAGACGGGGGTCCCGTAGGCCCCCTGTCGACCTTTGATGGCTACGCAGGGCGCGGCAGGAGCCGTGTGCCACCTGTCGGCCCACCTGTGAATCCCAAGAAGGGGGAAAAAGAGGGAGGTGAAGAGGGTAGAGACAGCGTACCTGGAAGGGGCGGATCGCCGGCGGTGGTCGCAGCGGCGGCGGCGATCGAACCAGCAGGAGGAGGCATCGGTAGGTTTGCCGGCGAGGTTGTCGCCTGCAAGGAACGAGAAGGGGGCGGGGCATCGATCATCCCCTCCCGCAACGCTCTTAAAGAACTCGGGGAGGGGCGAAAAAAGGGGAAACCCCGATGGGTTTCCCTTTGCACCCCTACTAGTCTGTTGTGGGACTAACCCATTTCATGGGCAGGTGGTGAACAGGTTATACAACTTGCGATGGCACGATGACGCGATGCGTTCAAGGCAAGGCCCTTTCCTGACGTTGCGCTCTTGGGGATACTTTTGATAGATGTGGTATGAAGTTTCTTGAAAGCATCTCTTCTAATTTAAACTCTGGATTTCTAAAACTGTATTACCAAATCTTGGTTCTTCATTTCATTTCAATAAAATATATATATATATATATATGAATTGCAAATCGGTTTGTAAGGGAAAGTCTGCATTTATGTTGTAATGCGCCCAAGGTCTAGGGACTTGTTGTGTTGAACCTGATCTTCCGCTGAACTTCTGTTTTAAACTCTGATAAATGATTGATTTCAAAGCTTTCAACCTTTTTCATAAAAGGTTTCAAGTCCACGATTTTGGGGCGTTACAGCTTTTGGTATCAGAGCAACAAGGAAAGTGGTAATCCTTGATCATCCGCCATCTACATCGCATTGTGAGTACTATTTCTCTTAAATTATTTTGCATTTATTTTAATTAAAGAATGTGTTTTTGCTTAGATGTCGTTCAATGAACTGATCAAATCTATAGACGCATTAATCGGAGCAGTTGAGCAGCTCCAAGCGATGGTCCAGAACTTGGATCATAAGGTTGATGGGTTGGGTTGCGAGATCACCAACCTAGGGCGGAGTGTCAACCCTCATGTTTTGTCCGGTTCGGTATGCTTTTGGGACCTCGATGGTTGTAATTTTTGCGGAAAGGTGAGTTATTCTGCTGAAGAATGCCACTTTAATCAACGTCGCGATAAAAAGTCTGCTGAGGATAGTGCTGATAACAAGCGTCGACCTGCTAAAAGACAAAAACAAGGTGGAGAAAATGAGCCTCAACGATCGTTAAACCCAAAATGTGTGAGATGCAATAGTGTTCATCATGGACAGGCATGTCCCCGAGACTCTGGTGGCTGCTTTTATTGTGGCCAAGTGGGCCACTTTATCCGTGATTGTCGCATAAAGAAGGTCGATGACCTCCAGCGAGTGGGCAGTACGCCCCAACCTCCTCAGCAATAGCAACATGAACTACTCAGGCAGTAACCTGTGTCTACTCTCCTATGACAGAACACATAGAAAACATCGAATAGACCCCTTTGATAGTCTTAGTTTAGGACTTTTTGTGTGTTTTGTTACGTATTTTTGTCAAGTCAAAGCTTATCAATGAAATTACGTATGACTTTGGGGTCTTTGTGATCTTAATGATTATGATGCTTATTAGGTGAATGACATGTCACGCCTACAACTGATTAGTTTTTAGGTGGTTGACCTATTACGCCTACAAATCATTTGTTTAGATCATTTAGATGTATGACACCTCACGACTACAAACGATTAGTTTTTTATGATACATCATGCTTATATAACTGTGTTGCAGAGGGTTTCACATTATGATTGGTTGTGTGATCATATCATCTTTGTATAGCATGATTGATGATATCATGAATATTGGACTAAAATTGTCTTATATATATGTGCGTGTGTTTCACGCTGAAGTGGTCGAATGCGATGTGCTTTAAGGTAAGAATTGTGAATGCATATGATGGTGCAATGATTTGAATTGTCTTATTTGCACATATAACTTGAATCCTGTGAATTTATTGGATTACGTATGAATTTCGTAAGTTGAAGTTTAGTTGATTCATAATATGTTATTTGCATGTTTCTGTGTATTGAATTCATGCTTTGATTGCGCATGCTTTAAGGTCCTATTTGAGGATGTAATGTTCCTTGTGCCAATGATAGCTTCAGTATGATGTGATTGATATGCCGCCTGAATAGAATTGTTGAGAGCATGCGGTGAATGTTTATATTTGATATATAATTATAGTTCGTGGAACCTTGTTGGAAGAACGTGTGATTCTGTGTTTTGCTTTGCCATAAGAAGTGATATGATGCATATTGTTGGCATGTATGTTTGTGCCCATATTGGTGGTTGCTGACCCCGAGTGCGGTCAATTGTTTTGATCAATCGATTGTATTGATGCATGTATCACTGTGTATGGTATCGGTTGAGGATCTGGTCTCCAATGGATTATCTGTGAGGAAGGTGTATGACCAAGATCAGGTTACCCAACTAGAGTGGTAGATTTCTATGAGGATGTGCACTGTCCAAGATCGGGTAGCCGCAAAGACGGTGAACTGTGAGGAAGTGTATGGTCCAAGACCAAGTACAACATCTAGGGCGGTAATTCCTTGTGAGGTCGTACATGTCCCAGACCGGGTGATCTGGCGTGGATCTTGTTAATCTTATTAGTGGCTATCGACCCTGTGAGCGGTCGTTTGTGCTGATGCGTGTATCGTAATGAATTTCATTGTATATGGCCTTTGTTGAGGATTGGGTTCCCAAAGGTTTTCTGTGAGGGTACGTATAGCCAAGATCTGGTAATACGGTTAGAGTGGTACAATCTTTGTGAGGATATACACTGTCCAAGAGCGAATAGCTGCGGAGACGGTGAACCGTGAGGAAGTGTATTGTCCAAGACCAGGTATACCATCTAGGGCGGTGATTCTTTGTGAGGTCGTACGCTTCCCAAATCAGGAGGTCCGGCGGGGAACTTATGGATTTTGATTTCCATGAAAAGTTATGGTGAGTTGTGTTGATCTTCTGATATTGATTGGTATAGCCGGTTATGAATCTATAAATTTGGTTTTCTGTTTTAGCATGATTATATGCTCAGCTCAAATGTGTGAATCAGATCTTTATTGATTTTTAGATCGTGATCATGTTTTAGACCTTCTATGGAATGGTGGGCTTTTATGAGAAAGTATGACGCCTTAAGTGAGTCATGATAGGTGGCAGTTGGCCGCATAAGGCCTTGAGAGAGAATAGATTAAGGTTATTCATGACGCAGAGTTTGTTAGAAATTTCGAGTGTGACACACGACGTCTTGATGATGATTTAGAGACCTCGTTCAAGGAATGTAAACTAAAGCAATGTCTCGCTTTGTCTCTTCATCCCTTATCAGATCAAGTAGAAGTTAATGGATAAACCTTTCCTATGATCTTCTACTAGATCTTTTTTCTTTGATGACTCGATGTGTCTCTTCATCGGTATCGAGTCTAAGTAAAAGTTAACGAATAAACCTTTCCTATGGTCTTCTACTAGATCCCTTTTCCTTGATGACTTGTTGTGTTTCTTCATCCTTGAAGATAGCGAATAAGCATTCTTAAAGCCTTCTGCTAAACTCCCTTTCTATTTATGGCTCTTTATGAACTCTTGTGAAGACAAGTTTATTAATGAATTCACACATACGAATTGTTCGATCAAGTTGTTGGCTTCAAACCTTTCTCTGGGATTCATTATGTGTTGTCCTGATCCCTTCAGAAGCTTATGTGTCTGGGGACTCGTGTGCGCACGTGCATCCTGATCTACCTAGTTTCCTTAGGTTGCGGTCTAGGCAGATCACCTTCCTATGAAATTTCGAGGACGAAATTCTTTTAAGGGAGGTAGGATATAACACCCGTGAAAAAAAAATCGTGTCAGGGGTCTAGGCCGCTTTGTCGGGCATAGATCCGGGTCCGTACCGGACCCGGGTTCTCGAATCCTCGAGAACCTGCGTCTTTTAAAAGACGCAGCCGTCTCAGGCGAGGGTTCAAAACCCTCGCCCCTTTTATCTCCTCTGCTCTGTCTCCCTCGCACTGCCGCCGGCGACTGGAGACGTTGGCGAGCAGCTCCGTCCGGCCACTTTCTCTCAGTCCG
Organism: Nuphar pumila; assembly: GCF_984573655.1. Classification (NCBI taxonomy): domain Eukaryota; kingdom Viridiplantae; phylum Streptophyta; class Magnoliopsida; order Nymphaeales; family Nymphaeaceae; genus Nuphar; species Nuphar pumila. The sequence continues at coordinate 27,729,674 of NC_143252.1, read as the reverse complement.
GCAGGCTTCCCGTCGACGCAAGCCCCCCCCCCCCTCGCTGTCTCCTGTCGCGGGACGCCGACAACTTGTTGTCGGCCACCCTTTCTTCCTCTCTGCCTCCCCGAAGTCGGTAGTTGCAGCCGACGACAACCTGCGAGCTTCGGCAACGCCACCTCCCTCCGTCCGACAAGCCTCCTTGACGACCAACGACCCGCCGCTGGCCACCTCCTGCGACCAAGGTGCTGCAGCCGTTAGCGATCCTCTCCTCTCCTCTCCATCGTCGGCAACCACCCTCAGTCCGGTGGCCTCAGCCGATGCCTGAGCACCGGCGACCTTTGATCTCCTTTCTCCTATCATCGGCGACCTTCGACAACCGACAGCAGCCTTCGAGCTTCGGCATCGCCACCACCCTCCGCCAGGTGGCCTCAGCCATCAGCTGCCATCGTCTGTGCTCGGATTCGAGAGTCGCTTGCCGGCGACTTCCCTCGTTGCTGCGATCTTCGGAGGTATACCCTCCCCTCCTTTTCTTCTTCGTGAGGAGCCGCTCGACAGAGGGGCTGAGCCCCTATCGCCAGGGGGTTAACTCCCCTGCCTTCCTCTTTGAGTCGGTCGACAGGGGGATTAAGCCCCCTGTAGTTGCTGCTTGTCGGCAGGGGGTTCTGTTCCCCCTGACCTTGCTCGGTCGGCAGGGGGGATTCGCTTTCCCCCTGCCATTCGTTGTGCCGGCACGGGGCTCGGTCCCGCTGCCATTCGCTTTGCTGGCAGATGGAGGGGCTCTGCCCTCTACCCCCACCCCTTTTTCTTGTTTGGTGGTGGTGGACCAGAGCCACCATCGTGGGTGGCTCTGGGTCCCACAGGAGGGGGGGTGCTGAGCACCCCTCCTAGCTGTCCCCTCCTTGCCACCTTGTTTTCTAGTGGGTCGACAGGGACTGAGTCCCTGCCACCACCTTAGGCTTTCGGGGTGTGTCGGCAGGGACCGATTGAGCCCTGTCACCCCCCCCCCCTTTTCTTTTGTTGTACCGACAGAAGGCAGAGCCCCCCTGCTTTCCTGTTTTCGAGCAGGGGCTTGCCCCCTGCATTTCATTGTTCTCCGACAAGGGGCTTTGCCCCCTTGCCTTGTTCTTGCTGCTTGTTTCGTTCCCAGCGAGGGGGCTGCGCCCCTGTCTCATGTTCTGACAGGGGGTGTTCCCCCCTGCCTCGTTGCGGCAGTTGTGGCGAGAAGCCTCTGCTCCCTCCCCTGCCTTTCTTGTGCCGGCACACAGGGGGCTCTTGCTCCCTGCATCTGTTGTTGTTGCTGCCAAGCAGGGCTGAGGCCCCTGCCTCTGGCACCCTTGTCTGCAGGATGCAGAGGTCGTGCCTTTGCCTCCTGCAGGCAGGAGGCCTTGTTAACTTTGTTGCTTATCGTTTATTTTGTGGCATATGCTAACGTTCCAAGCTTTCCAGGTTGAACGGTGGATCCAGCTCGCCCTCTGAGGCTCAAGCTCTTGTTTGCCTACGCTGCATGCGTACGTTGACCCGCAACGCCTTAAGGTAAGGGATTCTTGCGTGAAAGGACAATGAACTGATAAATGCTAAAATAAGAAAAGATAACTAAAAGAGGATAATATATGTATACGTATAATATATATACGTATGTCTTTACCTTCAAGGACGCGGTTTCGCGATCCTTGTCCTCTTTACTTTCTCGTACTTTCCTTTTTGTTGTCGTCGCGCTATATGTGCCTAGGTTTTTCATTCTTGTCTTTACATTTCATGTCGTTTAACTCAAGGATGCGGTTTCGCGATCCTTGTCCCCTCTACTTTCTCGCACTTTACTTTCCTGCTGCCCCGCGCTTTGCGCCCTGACATTTACTTGCTTATATCTGCCTTGTTCTCTAGGATGCAATCATGGTCCTCCTTTACGTTCATGCACTTTACTTTCTTGCATTTACTTGTTGCCCCGCGCTTTATGCGCCATAGCCTTGCTTCTTGCTTTACTCTTCGTACTTTACTTTCCTGTGCTGTCGTGCTTGCTCTTGCACTTACCTTTTGCATGTGTTCGTCCTTACCTCGTTGTTGCCCTTCGTGCATGTATTCTTATCTTTGTCGTATGCTTCTTTACTTGCTTACGCTTATCGATCTATTGAGGTGCAACCCCATGCCTCGTGAGTCATCCTTTACACTTACATAGTCCGTATAGGATCTCTTACCTCATGAGTTGCATGCGTAGTTGCCTGCTTGTGCATTTCGATGATCGAGGTATGATCTCATACCTCGTGTGTAGTTCTAGCGTTCTACCATCGCGGTGCAGCTTCGCCCATTAGGTCTTGCCTCTCGATTTTGCCATTGTATTGGTATGTGCACGGGTTTGCCCCTTGTCAGCTTGCACTTCCTGAGTGTAGCTTCGAGTGTATAGTGTATATCGTTTCACTTGTCTTAAAGGTCACGACACACACTTATGCACTTCGGTTCTCCAAAGATGATGGTCTTAGGTACGAACCTACTTTCAAGGATGTATAGCTTTGTAAAGCAGTGATAGCCGTAGGATCTCCCAAATCGATGTATTTATGAAAGGTGTGTTACAACCTCAGTTCGCCTATTCGATACGACTCAGATAACCTTGTTTAAAAGCCTGTGCACGAGTAGGACGGGGATCCTAGCAAGGTACTTAGGTCATCGCTGGATTAGCGTTGCATCACTTCTGATGCAAGACCTAGTTCTAGGCTTTTTGGTCAAACCCAGATAGTAGCGCATTCCTTCCTTCGTGAAGGTATTGTTGGATTACTTGCGAAGAATGCATGTTCCTCTTGTAGTTGTACTCTTAGTCACGTACGATATGTTTGGACTACGAAGAGCAGGATGAAAGGTCTGTAGTAACCTCTAAGCGTGTATTGACACTTTAAGCTAAATCCTGTTATGTTGATTTCGCCTAATAGGCAGAATGCTTGTGATTGTCTAAAGGACCCAAGCACGATAAGTTGGAACTTGAATGAGTTCACTGTGGGCTTCTGTAAAGCAGAAGTGTTGGGATTTCCTGTGTGAGATCCGTACCCCTTTCATCGTGGTTGTACTTTTGAACAGGTACGTTGCGTACTACGATGAGTAGGATGAGAGGTCTATGTTTGTCTCGAACGTAGAATGGCACGTGTTTGATATCACAAGAGATGTTTTTACCCTCACTACGGGTTGGCCCCTCACATCATGGTTGTATATTCGCATAGGTACGTTGCGTACTGCGGTAAGTAAGATGAAAGGTGTGTGGTTGCCTCGAACGCGCAATGACGCGTATACTTCACCTAAATAACGGTCATGCACCTTCACAGGCAAGATGCTCGATTGGGTTGAAAGACCAGAGCATGTAGAATAGGACGGCGGTTAAGAAACCCTCCGTCGTGCTCATTCGGGACGGTTCATCAAGAGAGAGGATGGATGGTACAAAACTCCGATGGACAATCATTAATGGCAATCTCGGGCAAAGATCCGACCTTCCCCAGTCATCGGAGGTTAGGGGAACCCTTCAGGCCACTTCTGCAGAAGTTCGGATGTGCATCCATTGGGCCTTTGTTTGCCTTTGGGGATTTACTCTCTTGGTCACTGGCCGTCCCCTTAGGAAGCGGACTCAGTCAGTCATTCAAGGTATAATAAAATACATATCATAATAGACCCATGAATCATTCTCGGTTGTTTCTACGTTTTGCCTTGTGCGTAACCACAACGGCCTGCACAATAAAGAGACAAGATATAACTTATACACATGATCATGAGATATGCGTGTTATGACGTGCATTGCTTGCTTACTTGTTAGCTCGGTAGTTCGGTATGCTACTCGTTGAGCTAGGAACGCCTGTCGAAGCGTTACCCTTGTTGGTTAAACTGCTTGCGCAATTCTGCTAAGTAATGACTAGCTTCAAATACTAGTCAATTACTTATAATACTAGCCTTGTGCTAGTTGTTGCATATTGTGATTGCTTATCATAGCTACTGGCCGATAGACTGAACCATATAATGGTACTTGTATGTATTATGAGTGTTATGAATACTTGTTTTGTGCAATTGCTTTGCTTGCCTGGTGGATAGAGTTAAGTACTCTTCACCTATTATATCTGTGGGATTGCTATAGTTGTTTGTTTAGCACTATAATCCTTATTGCTCTTGTACGTAGCTGTTTGCGTTACTAGAGCCTTGCTTACTCTACAACATATTTGGTTAGATCTGCTAGTCTTGCTTGTTCCTGCTTGAGCTAGCGTTTATCTTACTTATTACAGCTTTTGTTCTTTCTTGTCCTTTGCACCCCTACTAGTCTGTTGTGGGACTGACCCATTTCATGGGCAGGTGGTGAACAGGTTATACAACTTGCGATAGCACAATGACGCGATGCGTTCAAGGCAAGGCCCTTTCCTGACGTTGCGCTCTTGGGGATACTTTTGATAGATATGGTATGAAATTTCTTGAAAGCATCTCTTCTGATTTAAACTCTGGATTTCTAAAACTGTATTACCAAATCTTGGTTCTTCATTTCATTTCAATAAAATATATATATTTGAATTGCAAATCGGTTTGTAAGGGGAAGTCTGCATTTATGTTGTAATGCGCCGAAGGTCTAGGGACTTGTTGTGTTGAACCTGATCTTCCGCTGAACTTCTGTTTTAAACTCTGATAAATGATTGATTTCAAAGCTTTCAACCTTTTTCATAAAAAGTTTCAAGTCCACGATTTTGGGGCGTTACAACAATGGTCTAAGTAGGAATTTCTGTAATTTTTCTTGTAGGTATACTATGTGTCAAGTATGTGATGTGGGTCTCGTGTGTGATTTTTAGCATATACAGGATCAAGTAAAGAAACGATACAACAAAAGTAACATGTATATCATTTAACTAACAACCATAACATTAGCATTTATAACATTTAGCTACTCATCAACATGACTCAAATATCTCATATGTTACAATTTATAAAGTATGCTAAAAGTATAAAACTATATTCTGAAAGAGTTGTGAAGCTATAAATCTAGCAACTTACTCAGTGTGATACCTAAAATGTTCTAATTAATGTTTAGCTTTATTTATCTCGTGGGTACACGCGAACCGAATCACTTGTAACAGAAGAGAACATTTAGGGGTTTATTATTCATGGATGTCTTATTAACCCGGACGTTCTAACCGAAACTGTAAATCCTAAGGAAACATTGCCCCAAACTACCTCCTACTATCATAGTAGTAGGTCCCAACCTTAGTCATTTTATCAAGGCATACACATCCCAATTTTTATTTTCATATTGATTGCACAAACCAACTCAGAGTGCTCCGGTACCTTCAAACCAGTCAAGCACATAACTCCAGGTACCTTTAAACCAGTCAGGCCAATAAAATTTTCATCAGTGTAATTGATATTTCGCACAGGTATAACAGCCCAAGTACCTGCATCAGGTATCCATTTAGTTATGCAAATCCCAACTGATGCATATAAGGACCACGCCATGTAATCTCAATAGTGTTATAACCCATTTACATATATCAATTTCATATGCAGCTACATATTAAATCAACTTAATATTAAATCAACTTCATATGCAGCTACTCTTCAGTGGTAAAAGACCTCCACGGTAGAAGAGTAAACCTCAGCTTCCTCATTCAGAGCTCCTGCAAAAACTCCACGACTGAAGGAACGATCCTCCGAAATTCTACCAATGTATCAAGGAAGAAGACCAAAGCATTATCACTCTTGAGCATTTGAAGGATCAAAATAACCTCGTTTCTAAAGAGTTGAGCATTTATTGAAAGATTGGTAGCGGTTTCAAATGTTGGGGTGTCAAGGCGATTTATGTTAGCCCCAGAAACTATTTGTGTGTTGTTGAAGGGCACTCAAATACCCGGCAGAACTCTCAAGAAAAGATCCCCAAGGTCCGCTTTTCATGTGACAGACTTCATATTGTCATTAGTGCAGTAAATATCACATATATTTTTGCATTAACCGAAGCTTGATCTAAGGCTGCGGCTCAGTCCCTGGTATGCCATGAATCTAATGGTATATGGCCCAGCGAGAAACCCCTTATTGATGGCTGCAATAAAAAAAAAAAAAGGAACTATCTCGGAAGTTGATCCTCCGATCTGTCATAAAACCTACTCTGCTAACCATGAAGTCTTTTTTCTAACTTGACCTGCAGAGGATTTAGCTTTGATCTGCAGACAAAGATCAGCAGATCTAATCTGCCTTAAGCGTCTTTTCCATATCCTCAAAATTTTCATCTGAGTTGCCAGGAAATCTTTATTGGAATGCTGTCGGAATTCCTCATTTAATTTGTTGGGAAATAACAGAAAATTAGCTTTGTTTTGAAATTGTTGATGATTCTTTAATCGATGAATTCCTGTTCTTTTTTTAAAGGAAGAAAATCAAAACATGAGTTGCAGTCGATGGGAATTGCAATTCTACTTTGATTCATGGCATTTCATCTCCAAATCCCATTAAATCTTTCCAGACTAGGTGAATTTCATAGCATCTCATTTTCTTACTTTACTTTCATGGCATCTCATGTTCTCACCTCATTCCATTTTCTTATCACGTTTCATTCTTATGGCATTTGAATCTCATAGCATTTCAATTTAAATATCATTTCATTTCAACTGCATTTCATTAGGCACTTCATGTTGTCATTCATATATTTCTATAGTTGCATTTGCAATTCCACAATATAATTTCCATTTTCATTCTCATTTAGTGCATTTTTAATTCGCATCCATTCAAATCCCATATTTGCTTTCTTGCATTCTCCCTTGACATTTTTGTATTTCGTACTTTGCTGCTTCGTGTTACTTTATGTTACTTTGTGTTTCGCAGGGAAGCACGGAAGATTAACTTCAATTTTAAATTAGAATTTTTTTATTATTATTATTAATATTCATTTTTAATTTTGAGAATTGTAATAATCTCATTTAATGAGAATTTTTATCCTTCTTGCATTAGATTAGAATGTATGAGCATGCATATTTCTAGAAGTGCTTGTTTTCGTATCATTTTCCTCTTTTATTGCATAATTCCACAAATGGGCACACGAATGGTACGTGCACCATTCTAATAAAAGGTGATTAAATCCTAAGTTGACGATTTGCATCAATGGCCATAGTCAAGGTGTGAACAAAACTTAGGATTTTCATCTTTTATGAGATAATACTGGATCCACACTGGATCTTTTTCAAAAATCATCATATTTTCAGAAATTTTATTCTTTTATTAGAGTTTAACTTAAAATTAACTCAAGATATATATCAATGGCCATAGTCAGGATATATTGAGGGTTAATTTCATTTTAAACTCTATAAAGGCACCAAAAATGTATTTTATTCTTCATTTGAATTAAAATATGATTACCATATATTACATTAGATGACCATAGTCAGGGATGTATTATATCTTCAATCTTATTTCAGTTCGTTTAAAGAATGAAATATGATTTTCAAAATCCAATTTCAAGATTCTTTAAATTTATTCATCATTTAGGATAGAATTGAATCATATTTTCAAAATTCCCTTTTTAAAATTCCAAGTGATTCTTTTTATTCATTTCTCAGATCAAATCTTATTTGTAGATTCAAATTCAATCTCATTTCAAGATTCAAAAATTCAATTTTCAAAGTCCAATTTGACTTTGAAATTTCAAAGTCATTTTATATCCAAACCTCAAATTCCCAATTTTCAATTTCAAAGTTCAATTTAACTTTGAAGTTTCTGATTCAAAACCAAGTTTATCTTCTTCAAATTCAAAATCACAGTTTGAGATTGATTCTGAATCTCAAAACTTGACCCTTCCTAAATTTTAAATTCAATCTGGGTTTTCAAAACCCAGATCCATCTTCAAAAGTCCCCTTTGGACTTTCAAAATCCAAAATCCAAAGTTAGAACCCAAGCCCAACTTGGATCCAGATTTCCAAATACAATCTCTACTTTTCGGATCTTAGATTTTTGATCCAAAATTTCATCTTGGATTTCAGATCTTGGATCCAATTCCATTTAGGATTCAGAATCCAACTTCATCTTGGATCTCAAACTTCAGATCCAAATTCCATTTAGGATCCACAATTCAATTTCATCTTGGGTCTCAGATTTTAGATCCAAAATCCATTTTAGAATCTAGAATTCAATTTCATCTTGGGTCTCAGATTTCAAATCTAAAATCCATTTTAGGATCCAGAATCCAATTTCATCTTGGATCTCAGACTTCAGATCCAAAATCCATTTTAGGATCCAGAATTCAATTTCATCTTGGGTCTCAGATTTCAAATCCAAAATCCATTTTAAGATCCAGAATCCGATTTCATCTTGGATCTCAGACTTCAGGTCCAAAACCCATTTTAGGATCCAGAATCCGATTCTATCTTGAATCTCAAACTTCAGATCAAAAATTTCATCTTGGATTCCAGATCTTGGATCCAATTCCATTTAAGATCCAGAATTCAACTCCATCATTGGATCTCAGATTACAGATTCAATTCCCATTTAAGATTCTAAATCCAGATTTCCATTTCATCTTGGATCTCAATTCTATTTAGGATCCAGACTTTGGATTCAAAATTCCACCTTGAATTCCAGATTTCTAAACAAATTCTATTCCCAGTTCCAACTTTCAAATCCAATTCCATTTCATTCCAGATTTCAAAATCCAGGTTTATCTTGATTCCCAAAAATTCCAAAAACCAATTTTGTTTCTCAATTCTATTTGGCTTTCTTAAATCTCATTCCAAATTCAAACATTCATCCAAGTTCAAAACTCTAAAATTAAAAGTCCATTTATGACTTTGAAATTTTTGTTCTTCTCCTTTTATCTCAACTTCAAAATCATTCCTTTCAAAGTCCAGATTTTTCCAAAACCCTGATTATTCCAAAAACTTAGAACTTTAAATTTTAAGTTCTAAGTTAAAAACCATTTATTCACTCTATCATCAAGTTCATCTCAGAAAAACTTGAAAATTTCCAAAATCATTTTTCAAAAGAGCATACATCCTTGCATTCACACAAGCATGATTCTTTGTGTATTTAAACTTAGAATAAATTCTTAGATAATCTTTTAGCAAAACAAAAAGGCATAAATTCGACCCTTGGTTCGATTACCCCTGCTAAAGGCGCCAGGAACGATCGAACTTCGTACCGACGAACGAGTCTCGTCTCCCGATTTTCTCGCAAATATTTAAAAAACGGAGGTGAGTTATTTTTAAATATTTTCAAAATTAAGGTCAAGTGAGACCCCGCAAAAGAGTTTCTCTTTCTCTTTCTCTTCTCTTCTCTTCTTTCTTTCTCTTCTCTCTTCTTTTCTGTCTTTTATTTTCTCCCTTCAAAAAAGGAGGAAATAGGGATTAAAAAGGAAAAGAGGTGGAAGAGAGAGAGAAACACCAAGAGAGGAAAAATTTTGCGATGATCGCATCACCCCGTCTCAAGTTGTGCATGGTCTTGAACCATAGATAACTTGTTCTTTGAAAACCAAAGTTGATGCTTGGTTAGGCCTTTAGTGAACAAGTCGGCAACTTGACTCTTTGTTCGAATGTGATGAGGCTCAATCTCCTTGTCTTCAACCTTCTGTCTGACAAAGTGTTGATCTATCTCAATATGTTTTGTGTGACTATGATGTATTGGGTTATAAGCAATATTAATAGCACTCTGATTATCGCACAACAAAAGAGATTGAGAAACTCCTTCCCCTAGATCAGCAAGAAAATGTCTGACCCATGTAGCTTCAGTTGTCCCAGCTGCCATAGACCTGTATTCAACTTTAATACTAGATCTAGCAACGACTCTTTGCTTTCTGCTACTCTATGACGCCAAATTTTTTCCAGTGAATATACAGTACCCAGAAACAAATCTCCTTTCATCTGGATCTCCTTCCCAATTTGCATTTGTATAAATGATGATTTTGTGCCCCTTTTGTCAAGCCAATTTCTTTGATAAAGAACACCATCTCCAATGATTCTCTTCAAAAATCCTAAAATTCTCTTTGCAGCATCAACATGACCAATTCTTGGCTCGTGTATAAATTGGGATACCTGATTAACAGAATAGACAAAGTTTGGCCTGGTGAAGGTAAGATACTGAAGCATCCCAACAATGCTCTGATATCTAGTCGGATCATTATATAAGTCTTCATCATTAGAGTTTAGGCTTTGATGCAAAACACTAGGTGTGTTTAGGGGCTTACAATCTATCATTCCCGCCCTGCTCAAAAGATCAAGAGTGTATTTATGTTGTGTAAGAGTTAAAACATCACCTTTTCTATCCACTTCAACCCCAAGGAAATATCTAAAATCACCAAGATCTTTTATCTTGAAATTTTGCATTAACAATTTCTTTATTGTCTGTATATGACTGTCTGAATTGCCTGTAATAATTATATCATCAACATATATGAGCAATACGGTAATAGCATCCTTATCCATGAAAATGAAAAGAGAATAATCAAGAGAGCATATGCGAAAACCATAATTCTGAATTTTGAGAGAAAAACTCTCAAACCAAGAGCAAGAAGCTTGCTTCAATTCATAGAGTGCTCTTTTCAGTCTGCACACATAGGTCTTGGGATCTCCTCCAGCATATCCAGAGGGATGTTCCATGTAAACTTCTTCCTTCAGGTCACCATGTAAAAATGCATTTTTTACATCTAACTGACTCAACTGCCATTCATAATCAACTGCCAAAGATATAATAATATGTATTGTTCCCATCTTAACCATAGGACTGAAGGTCTCATCATAATCTTTTCCATATTCCTGAGTAAAACCTCGTGCCACAAGTCTTGTCTTATATCTCTTAATACATCCATCAGGCTTATATTTAATCTTATAAACCCACTTGCACCCCACAACGTTTTTCTCCTTGGGTCTAGGAACAATTTTCCAAGTTTGCATTCATGCAGAGCCTCCATCTCTTCATTCATAGCTTCTATCCATTTATAAGATTTAATGGCTTGATAGAAGTTGACAGGTTCATCGTGCTTCTCAACTTATGACATAAACTGAAAGTCCATGAAAACATTATCATAGTTGACCCACCTTTGAATGGGATGATGTATCCTTTCTGATCTTCTTAATGGAGGTTGACTCATATTCTACTCTACATCATCTGAGATAGGTTGTCTTTCCCTTCATGCATAAACTTGGCTAGAGAATCTTTGAATTTCTTTAGGCCTTTCATTTTTTGAAGTATGTGGAGGTTCGTGAGTTTCTCCAATTGAGCTTAATTATTCACAAAATGGCTGACAGGTCTCCCTTTCATTTGCAAATAATTTTGGCACTCATCCAGGGATCATAAACTTCAACATTTCGAGGTGAGTTATGTTCTTGAGACAATGGCATGCTCTCAAAATTCTTCTCATCAAATATAACATTTCTGAAAATCTTGATATGCTTAGTTACAGGGTCATAACATCTATATCATTTATAATCACTCGCATATCCATTTCTGAAAATCTTTATCCTTAAACTTATTTCTCTGAGACTTGTCAACATGAACATAACAAACACAACAAAAAATATGCAAGTCACTATAATCAGGATGTTGCCCAAAAAGAGTAAAATAAGGAGACTTGTCTTCTAGAATTCTTATGGGCAGGCACTTAATCACATGAGTTGTGGTGTGAAAGGCTTATGTCCAAAGATTAATAGGAACATTACTATCATGAAGCATTCTCATAGCACTCTCAACAATATGGCGGTGTTTTCGTTCAGTCACTCCATTTTGTTGAGGGGTATGTGGACAAGACACTCGTCTACTTGTCCCATTACTTCGAAGAAAATCAATGAAGTCATTTGAAGAATATTCACCTCCACCATCACATTGAAAATATACAATGTTAGAAGAGAAATGAGTTTTTACAAGTGCATAGAAGTCTTAAAATAATTTAAAAAATTTGAACTTATATTTCATGAAATATATCCAGCTGAAACGAAAATAACTATCTATGAATAAAACATAATATTGACTCCTAAATGAAGAATAAATAGGAGTTGGTCCCCATACATCAGAATATACAATTTTAAAAGCTCTTGAGGCTCTTTCATTAACAAGATTAAAAGGAAGTACATAGGAAGTACATGACTCTTGCATAACTGACAACTTAAATACTTTTTAGCATCCAAAACAGAGTGCAGATAAGACTATGGAATCAAATTCTCTGACACAAGTTTCTTAATAAAACCACGACTATAATGACTCAAACGACTATGACACAAATCTGGCTTATTACATTGAGAAAGACTGTAGACATCGGTATAACGTGACTCAAGACTCTGTGACACTGGTTCCAAGAAAGAAGACTTTAAGGCAGAAGAAGAATGAGCAGTGGGATCCTCATTGAAAACGTAAATGTTTCCTCATCGCTCCTCCTTAGCGAACGTCTCCTTCATCCGAAGATCCTTGACATACACAAAAGATAGAGTAAATTCGACAAAAGAATTTGTATCATCAACAAGTTTGGATACAAAGACAATATTATTTTTAATGTTAGGAGCAAGAAGAACATTAGGCAGACTAAGAGAAGAACTAGTCAAAGGAATTTGTGCACTTCCAACATGAGTGATGGGATGATGTGTGCCATCTCTTGTGACTATACTACTTTTTTTGAAATAAGGGAATAAGTTCGAAAGCTTACCAACATTACTTGTAACATGAGTGGCTGCTCCAGAATCCACATACCATTCTCCTTGTTCATTCTGCTTGAGAGTCATTTGAGATAAAGCTACCAACAAAAGTTGTTGCATATCTCCAGTGGATTTTTGTCCCTCAAATTCTCTTTTGTTTGTTACTTTGCTATTCTTTCCCTTGTTTTGGGGATTAAACCAGCAGTCAGCTTTCACATGTCTTTTCTTATTGCACAGAAAGCATGTAGGCACTCTCCTTTGATTCGAAGTAGGAAGAATGCCACGACTTCCCTGTCCAAAAACGGCCACGTCCTCTACCACCTTGAAAACTGTTACCCCCGTGTCCAGCATCGTGATACATGTTTGAGGCCAAGACACTATGTGCATCTGTATGTTCATCACCTTCCGTCATGTTCTTTATGCTCATCTCATACTGAAGAAGTTTGGCTTAAAGATCTTCAAAACTGGGCAACACTGGTAGAACCGATAAGGATGTAGAGAGTACATGGTATTCTGGGCCTAGTCCATTAAGAGTTTGTTATACATTTTCCTTGTCTGGGACTGGACTTCCAACAATAGCAAGTTGATCTGTAACGGACTTTACCTTGCTTAAGTACTCCATGACTGATATTGAGCCTTTTCTAAGTGTCTGAAATTCCCTTTTTGCGAATAAGACTCTTGCCTCTGAAATCTAAGAATACGTTTGTGCAAGCCTGTTCCATAGTTGTGCAGCTGTGAAATTATCTGGTATTGATATCAACACTTCCTGTGATAGTGTTGAAGTAATGCCTAATCTTGCTTCAGCTATGTAAATTCAGTGTTTGAAATATAGTTATCATCCTTCGTTTCCTGTAAAATAAACTGTGGTGGGACTGGAATCAATCCATCCAGATGCCCAACAGATCTTGAATCATTATGAAAGGAACATTTTGCCTCTTCCAAGTCAGAAAATTGGTGTGGTTAAGCTTTTCAAAAACAAACTGACTCAAAAAATTTTAAGAGAGTCCAGCTTAGGAAGAAGAATTCATTGATTAAAGAACATGAGTGAATTAAGATAAAACAAAGGAAGAGTAAGACTGATTCAGTCAAGTACTAATGTGCAGCAATAAACTTCAGATTCAGCCAAAAGCAGGAATAAAATTTTTATGCAAACATGGCACCTTTTTTTTGTTATTAATTAAAAAGGCACTTCTCCAAATACAATTTGATCCCTGCGATCAGGCCTGCTAACACAGAAAAGTTGCTGCCAATATTTAAAATGACTGAATATACGTGAAGATGTTGAAAAACGATAATAAATGTTCCAACGATAACGAGATGTCGACACAAAAGATTATTTCAGAACAGTCGACAGATCAAAGAAGATAGAATCTGGTTTGATACCATACCAGAATAAACAAGATTTTTTAGATTGAGATTTTTCGAAAAACACAAAAACTGATTTGACGTTAAAATAATTTGGATTTTAGATAGAATGCTTGACGTCAAAGAAGACTATATGCTATTTCAAAAGAAGAAATCTAAAAGAGATCAGAACAACGAGAAAAGAAGAAGAAAAAAAGATTTAGATTGAATAAGAATAGGGAGGGAGAGAGATTTTGACTAGACGATCAAATTTCAGATCTCTATGGGCATACCTTTTGGAAGAAATCCACAGCCTTGCTCTGATATCATGAAATAAAATTGTATATCAGATATTTGGAAGCCACCACAATCACCTTTCAGCTGGAAGTAGAGAGAAGGAGAAAGAAAGAAAGGGAGATGCACAAAAACGGCAGCCACACTACAATGGGTGTGCCCTAATCCTTTCATATATGACTTGATATACAATGGGTTTAAAATACAGAAAAATTACAAGTATGTCATTACACAATGTAAAACACAATTATAATATCTGACGATGCACGAATCGGGATCCAATCCAAATCCACTCACATTAAAACACGTCTTATCAATAATTTTGTGGACAAAATTCTTTTAAGTGGGTAGAGATGTAATATCCCATAAATTTTTTGTATATTTCCAAGTTCAAAAATATATTTTTTAATTAAATAATTATATTTAATATGTCAAAAATTAAAATTAATAAATTATTATTTGTGGGATGATGTTAATATAGGTCTGGACATGGTAAAGGGCCCATTGATGAGATCCATATATGAAATGTAACACCTATGAATTCGATTCATTTTAACTTTTAAATTCGAGCAAAATTCAAGCTAAATTTATGTTAAAATCAGGTTAAATTCAAGCAAAATTCAAGAGTTTAAGTTGAACTAGGACTCTAGTTAGATTTGTCATGAGCCATAGATCTCGTAGGAAATCCGATTTGGCAATTTTGGATATGGGTTGGTTTAGAAAATGTGTTTTTCAAATTAGACCGGCCTCTATTTTGGGTTTTTTTCACTTTAATCGAAGTCGACCGGCCTATATATATATATATATATATATATATATATATATATATATATATATATATATATATATATACATATATAGGTTGACGTCAATATGGATCTGGACATGGTTCAGGATCCATATTGACTAGTACCCATGAATGAATATAAATATATGTATGGGTTGAAATTCAAATGGATTTGGATTTGGGTCATGGGTCCAACTCAAACCCATAATCCATCCATAAACTTTTAAAACAAAAGGGAATTTAAAACTTGAAGAAAAATATATATATATATATATTAAAAGCAGTCATGATAGGGTAGAACTCTACCTCAAGTCCATCTAGAGGGGGGTATCACCCCTTAGAAGATTCATTCATTATAAAGAGAGAGAATGTCAAGAAAAGAGAGAAAAAGGAGAGAAAGGAAAAAGAAGAGAGAGAGGAAAAAGAGAAGGGTGTCATCTTCTCCTCCTATTTTTTTAGCGTTTTTGTTGTAGTAAGGTACAAATTCCTCTCTTTTCCTGATAGAACGAGGGTTTAACATGACTTGAATCGTATGGGTTCAAGGGATAATCATGTCTGAAAATTTTTGCATGCATACTATGTATATTTTTAGCGTTCTTGATGCTTAAAATTGATTTTCTGCATCCTTGAACATGTCTGCAAATTTCTGCATGTATATCCTGTAACGACCCCAACTTATCCTCGTAAACAGTGAATTTTTTTTTAAACAATTACATAATTAACTTACCAAACCACAACAGAGAGTGTATTGAATCAACAAAGAACAATCAACTTTATTAATCAATTGAATAAATATCGAATAAGCTAAAATAGTAAAATTGCCTATGACATAATGAGTCAATCTGTCAAGGAACCCAGAACTAGTCATGCAAGGCTCACAGTCTCCAGCTAGCAGGTCATCCCATCACTGAGCACTCGGTCCTATAAAACAGTTGTTGAAAACGAGTAAGAACCAAAGTCCTTTGTACAAATTCCTCTAAAAATTCAAACAACAAAGAAATCTCATAAACCAAGTTCATGCATAATTTCAAAGGAATATAACAACAATTTTAATAATTAACTTACCATTCAAGCATTTAAACAAGTATCATGCAATAACAAATATCATGTGACACAAAATAAGCATTAATGCATGAATTAATGCAGAACAGTAAATATGCACGATTCAATGCACATGCAAGAATAACATATTAAGTTATTATCAGAGTTGCTTTTGTATGCATGTCCCTATTAAATGCACACAATTTTAGTTTTCAGTTTTTCTTAAACCCACGGATACTCAATATGGGCACAACAATTCCTAAAATCCAAGTTAGGTTCTCAATTGTAGCTTAACACACAATTTGTATTTTATTACTAGGTTTCACACTTGTTCCTCGACCGATATCAGGAATCTTCACCTTCCATCGGAACATTAGAAATCATCACCTAATGTCGGGACATCAATAAAAATTTTTCACCATTGGCGCCACTTTCTTGGTATACCAATAACTACAGTTGAGTCAATAACACCCCCGAGCAAAGTAACTGAAATATCCTTAAAACCATGGCCGGGAGATGAACCACTATATCAGATTCAGAAGCACAATCGCACATGGAGTTTTAGTATCTACACGGTCCCTCATGACCGCTATCCAAGATTCCCACTGTAAAAGGGACATCAAGAAAAAGATTAATTACATTGTTCGGTTTCTTTTACCATTTTAAACAAATTTCAAGCTTTTTACACAATAACCGTTTTGCAAAACTAATTTCGGGCCCTGGCCCGCTACATTTTAACAGTGCAATTAATTTTGGAAAACCAATAATTTCTAGAAATAAATTTTGCAATGCATAAATAAAATCAACATTGGAGCAACATATGCTCCTGACCCACACGGCTTGCAGTGGTTCACATCTGACCACAAAAGCATCTCAAAGTGATTTATACATCTTTTGTAAAATTTTAGCGAACATGCAACACACTTTGTTTCAACCCATGTCCACAATGCATATTCAATCACACAACATGAATGCACATGAAGCCAATTGCATACGCATGCGAACAGATGCTTGCAACATACATTATCATGATACATTTTATACATAAACATCCAAACATACACATGATCATATTTATGCAAACATCAAAATAACTTCAGAATTTTCATGCGTATGATATACACATTTTTGCAACATGATCAAATCAGAATCAGTTTTATGTATCACCTCAAATGAATACATACATGACTAAACTCATGCACTCAAACAACAATGAAAAAAACATTCTTTTTACAAGTCCAACCATTGGGGCTAACCCATATACATAACCACATTCATGTACATGGATCGGCCATTGCGGAAAATACCCATTTTCAGCATGATGGTTGATCCATGTACATGGGTCGGCCAGACCCCAGAATTTGTGTACCCTATACAACAAGCTGACTGCATAATCGATAAAGCCAAAACATGAAAATATTCACAATTGCATGGACCTGTAGTTCGATTAGCATATAGCAAAATAATGTATGCAAATGCATGAGCATAAACAATCAAGCATGATTCAATGCCAAACATAATCAGTTGTAAAGGCATGTAACAAGGCAGGTTTTACATCATAACGAAAAGAACATGTACTTCGGCATAATCAGACCATTTTGTGAGCTTTATGCACACGACAGATTTGATCTAGTCTATATACATATATTACAGCAGATCTGGACCAACACTAATGAAACACGGCAGATCTGTCCAGATTTGTCAACACATGTTGTCGACAGATCTGTCAAGAACTGGCGACACATGTGAATCAGCAAGCTTGACCATAACACGTGTCTATATGTCAACACATATGCAAGTCTAGTCCAGGCACCAAAAACATCATGTTGTAGGGTTGATAACAGTCAACCAACATAACATACAACATAAAAATCAATTTCAAAATAGTGTTGACAGCAGTCAACATAACAACATCAACATTGTTATGATGTCAATCAACATGACAACATCAACATAATTTATAATCAGTCCACTAACAGTCAAGACAGTAATAATCTAGTAACTGAAACGCATGTTTCATCACAATCAACAAGATCAGCCTGTAAACAGGTTGATAGCATCTTAAAAAACACATTTACAACAGACCTAATCAGCCTACACTAACACAGCATGTGGGCCAGTCTAACTCTAACCAAACTGCACCAACACCCAAAAGTGTCGATCTGATCAGATTGCTCATGCACATATTCATCGGCAATCTTATCAAGTTGCATGGCAAAAATCAAGATAGCTATCTGATTAACATACTAACATAATTAAAATTTGATAACATTAAAAAAATTATCAATAGCATGTTGTCTGTGTCAAGACACGAAAATACAACTGATTCAACCATCAAAACCACCTATATGCCTGTCAGCAGGTCTGATCAGTCTACCTATGAAAGCATATAGACAGATCTGATCAGACTACCTATATGATGAAACTGACAACCTGATTTGGGTCAAGTTTGATCCCAAACCAAAAATTATATATGTATATTATTCTTTGAGCATGAGCGATAAAAACCAGCCTATGCCAAAATCGGCAGGGCCAAAATTATATATATAAGATAGCAGTCAATATATACATAAATAAGATAGCAGACAATATATATATATATATATATATATATATATATATATATATGTCTGTGATTTTGATAATGTTCACGGCATATATAAATATTGTTGTCTGCTATTTTGAGCAGGTTCACAGCATATATATATATATATATATATATATATATAGCAGTATATGAATTTGACTATATTCATAGCACTGATGTACACGTATATCAGCCTGCGATTTGGGTTATTTTTTGCAGCTTAAATACATGTATATCAGTCTGCAAATCTTGATTTATAGTTGCAACAATAACGTATACGTATTGTAGCATATGCATATATATATATATATATATATATATATATATATATATGTTACACATGGTTCAATATGCATTTGTTAAATTGCAGTGATTGTACCATGAATTGTGAATGTGAAAATTTGGTTATTCATGTGTATTTTATGTTCACTGAAAAATCTTGCAATGCTAATTTATTGTAGTAATGGTTGATCCACTAACAGGTCGTTGAGGGTCCTGAGCATGTGTTGCTTACGAAATATTGAATTGTGATTTTTGCATTGCAAAATAATTTTGTAAACAAAAATTGGTTTTTTAAATTAATTATATTGTTGAATTGATAGGACAAAGGCCCAAATTTGTTATTGCATGTTGATTTGCATAATTGTTCTTTTATAAAGAACTCTTAATTAATTAAAATGGTAAAATAGACCACAAAATGTAATAATTTTCTTTTCTGGTATCCCTCTTAAAGGGTAGAAACCTTGGATGGCGATCAAGGAGTACCATGAGGATACTAAACACCATGTGCATTTATTGTCTCCAAAAACCCGACGTGTGGTTCATGTTCCTGACCACGATTATAGAGAACTTTCAACCACTTTGTCTGCGGGTGGTGTTATTGACACAGCTGTAGTTATTGGTATACCGAGAAAGTGACGTCAATGGATGTTGATTTCCTTGATGTTTTAGCATTAGGTAATGATTCTTAATGTTCCGATTGATGGTGATGATTCCTAATATCGGTCAAAAAACAAGTGTAGAACTCAGTAATTAAAATACAAATTGTGTCTTAAGCTATCACTGAAAACTGTCTTGATCCTCGAGAACTTTGCCCATTTTGAGTATCTACAGGTTTGTAAGAAAGTAAAAATTAAATTTGTGTGCATTAAATAGGGACATGCATGCAAAAGCAATTCTAATAAATTAACTTAAAAAGTTATTTATGCATGTTTCATTGATTCATAAATCCCTAAATGTTTAGCATTGATTTCATGCATCCTTAAATGTTTACTTTAGCATGAAAAATGTTAATTGCTTGCTTGAACTGATTAAATGGTAAGTTCGTTCAGATGATATGCTACTTGTGATCCCTATTAAACTTAAGCTTGATTTACTTTATACTACTTTATACTATTTCCTTACCGTTGGAAATTTAGAGGGTCTTTTACGAGAACTTTGATTCTTACCCGATTTCTAAAAATGTTTTTCAAGTACTAAGACTCTGTGATGAGGGGGACTGGTTGTGTAATGACCCCAACTTATTCATGTTTAAAGTAAAATTTATTTTTATTTTTATTTTTTTTAATAATTGTGGAAACAAAACCCAAGGATATGGGGTCTCACAGATTTAATAAATACCAAACCACAAGAGATAGTGCATTGAATCAATGAAGAATAATTACTTTAATAATCAATAATTAATATGAATGTCAAATAAACTGAAATAGTGAAATCGTTATAAATAAGGAGCCACTCTGTCAAGAACCTAGACATGTCCTGCAAAACTCATAGGATCTATATAGCGAGTCATCCCATCACTGTGTACTTAGTCCTGAAAAAAGGTTTTGAAAGACGGAGTAAGAACCAAAGTCCTTTGTACAAATTCCTCTAAAAATTCAAATAAAAAGGAAATAGCATAAACCAAATTCATGCATAATTTCAGAGGAATATAAAAACAGCAAATTTCATAATCAACTTACCATTCAAGCATTTAAACAAGTATCAAGCAATAACAAGTATCATGCAAAACAGAATAAGCATGAATGCATGAACTAATGCGGAATAGTAAAGATGCATGATTCAATGCACATGCATGAATAGTTTATTAAGTTATTTATCAAATTGCTTTTGTATGCATGTCCCTATTAAATGCACACAATTTTAGTTTTCATTTTTCTTTAAACTCGCGGATACTCAAAACAGGCATAATTTCTTAAAGTCCAAGGTAGGCTCCTAATTGTAGTTTAACACACAATTTGTATTTTATTACTAGGTTTCACACTTGTTCCTCCATCGATATCAGGAATCAACATCATCCATCGAAACATTAGAAATCAACATCTAATATCGGGACATCAAGCAAAACAGCATCCACTGACACCACTTTCTTGGTATACCAATAACTAAAGTTGCGTCAATAATACCACCTCCAGGCAAAGTAGCTGAGTCTCCCTAAAATCGTGTCCGGGAGGTGAACCACCATATCAGGTTCAGGGGCACAATCACACACAGAGTTTTAGTATGCTCACGATTTTTCTAAAATTGTTGTCCAAGATTCCCATTGTAAGAACTCAAAAAAAAAAAATTGCTTGGATTCGGGTCGGACCCGGACCCGACCCGAACCCAACTGAGGCACCACCTCTGTTCCACTTTTAAAATACGAGGCCGAAGGGGAGGGGAGGTTCTCGAAACCCCCATCCACCCTGACTCTCTCGTCTCTCCTGACTCCCATCGCTCTCTGCATTGTCGAGCACCGCCACCGACGTCGGCGACCTTTCCTCCCTCCGGCAAACTCCTTCCAGCGAGCCAGCCGACGCCCTACTCCTCACCGTCTCTGCACTCTCTCCCTCCGCCGCCGCTGCCGCCGGCGACCTTCAGGTACGCTCCCCCTTTTCTTCTCTTCTTTGTTTCCCCTCTTTGCTCTCTCGTGTCTTCCTCGATCCCCTCTCTTTCTCCCTCATCTTTCCGTTGCGCAGGGAGGGGTTCGAGCCGCCTCCCTGCTGCCCTAAATCACAGGGGAGGGGCAAAGCCCCCTCCCTGTGACTCCTTTTAGCAAGGAAGGGGCCGAGCCCCTCCCTGCGCTGTGTTTGGTAAGGGAGGGGCCGAGCCCCCCTCCCTGTGCCACTATTAGGAGGGGAGGGGTCGAGACCCCCTCCCTACTCCTTACTCCTCGTGGGGTCACGGGAGGGGTCGAACCCCCTCCCTGTGCCCACTCTTAGCAGGGGAGGGGCCGAGCCCCTCCCTGCTCCCTTTATCGGCAGAGGAGAGGCTCGCCCCCCCTCCTCTCTATCCTCCTGTTACGGCAGAGGAGGGGCTCGCCCCCCCCTCCTCTCTGTTCCCTCTGTTCGGCAGGGGAGGGGCACGACCCCTCCCTGCTTCTGTTACAACAGGGGAGGGGTCGAGCCCTGTAATGAAATGGTGGTCTTCAACAAATGCACAAATAACTCACAAACAAGTGTCTATTGGAGACACTACAAGCATGACCCTTAAAAGGGTATAAAAGGAAGAACACTTGAAAAATAAATAATACTTTATTCATGAACAAAATGCTTAAGAAGCATTGTAATTTACATTGAAGGGGTTCACCCCTATATATACAAAAAAGTGGAAGAGAGAAGAGAGCTCATTTTTGAGCTCTCCAAAAGAGACGTTGGATTCCAACGTCTCTTAATATAGCTGTTGGACTACAGTCCAACAGCATTTATTATTATAGTTGTTGGACTATAGTCCAACAGCATTTATTATAGTTGTTGGACTGTACAATGAGCGAAAGTTTGTCTAAGAGGAAGTGAAATCTGGGAGCAGCGAGAGGCTTTGTGAAGAAGTCTGCTAATTGATATTTTGATGTAACATATGGCAGATCAATGGTTCCATGTAAGTATTCCGCTCTGACATAGTGACAGTCCATCTCAATGTGTTAAGTGCGCTCATGAAATGTCCGGTTGCTTGCAATGTAGATCGCACTTTTGTTGTCACAGCACATCTTTGAAGCTTGCGTTGCTTTAGCTCCCATATCTGCTAGCAATCGTCTGAGCCAAACAACCTTCATAGTGGTGATTGCCATGGCTCTATATTCAGCTTCGGTGGAAGAAAGAGAGACTTTCTGCTGCTTCTTGCACCTCCACGAAATTAAGGTTTCACCTAGGAACACACAAAAACCAGTAGTTGAGTGTCTATTATTGGGATCACCTCCCCAGTCAGCATCAGTATATGCAATTAAATTTAATGAAGATGAAGCAGACAAGAA